>NC_091364.1:16108446-16195946 GCF_038502225.1 Cherax quadricarinatus | reverse complement strand
TTGAGATAAATAGGCTGAAGCGAGTTACAGGGGTAGTGACCAGAGAAGACACAGCATATGAAGCTGCGAGGCTGAACAGGAAGGAAGGAATTATGAATTATGCTAAGGTCACATCAATCTGCCAAGGAGGACCAAGGAGTGAAAGGGAAGATCAGCTGGTTGCAGATGGAGAGGGTGATAGGTCGAATGCTGAGGCACAACAAGGCTATCAAGAGCCACTGGAAAAATCAAGGGAGAAACTGACCACATACAGGCAGGATCCAGAGTCACAGAGGGTGAGGCAATGGGAGGAAGAAAGGGCAAAATCAGTGTTTATCCATGGGCTTCAGGAGAGAGAGGAAAGGACACACACTGAAAGGAAGAAGGAAGAAAGAAAGGAGATTGAGAAAATCATCACGGAAATAGGTGAAGAGATGGACGAGATTGTAAATTTTCAGAGAATAGGGGGGTACTCGAAGGGGAGAAAACGACCAATCAAGCTGATTCTCAGGACGGAAACAGTGCGGAACAGGATCCTCCAAGAGAAACCACGATTGAAATACTCGGAAGAGTACAAGAGGGTGTTCCTAGACAAAGACAGAACAAAATCAGAACGACAGCAGCTGAGGGAGAGGACAAAAAAGCGAAAGGAGCTAGGAAAAGAGACAAGGAGGGAACCAGCAGAGGTCAGTCAGAGCAGGACAGAACAGCAAGGGCAAGCACACACACAACTACTCTCAGAACCATACAACCTATCACACCATCCCAACACACACTACAATCCATACCCACAGCCTCCACCCAACACCGAGCTATAGAATCCCACAGTATGCCACCAGGTCTCCCACCCTCACAGGCCCCCCAAACCACAGTGTTGGAAAGGAAACTGAAGGTATGGTACACAAACGCTGATGGAATAACAAATAAGTGGGAGGAGTGGCACGAAAGAGTCAAAGAAGCATCACCGGACATCATAGCTCTCACAGAAACCAAGCTTACAGGTATGATAACAGATGCCATCTTTCCAACGGGATACCAAATCCTGAGGAAAGACAGAGGGAACAGGGGGGGTGGAGGAGTGGCATTGCTGATCAAATATCGCTGGAATTTTGATGAGCTGGAGAGAGGAGATAGCGGAGAAGAAAGTGATTACATAGTGGGAACACTTCACTCTGGAGGTCCCAAGGTGGTAATAGCAGTGATGTATAACCCACCACAGAACAGCAGGAGGCCAAGGCAAGAGTACGACGAGAGCAATAGAGCGATGGTTGACACACTGGCTAGAGTGGCCAGAAGAGCTCATGCATGCAGGGCAAAGCTCCTGATCATGAGTGACTTTAACCACAAGGAGATCGATTGGGAGAACTTGGACCCACATGGGGGCCAAGATACATGGAGGGCTAAGATGATGGAGGTGGTACTGGAGAACTTCATGTACCAACACGTAAGGGACACTACAAGAGAGAGAGGAGAGGATGAACCAGCAAGGCTGGACTTAGTATTCACCTTCAGTAGTGCAGATATGGAGGACATCACATATGAAAGACCCCTTGGGGCCAGTGACCATGTGGTTTTAAGCTTCGAATACACAGAGCTACAAGTGGAGGGAGAAGCAGGAAGGCCAGGACGAATGAAGCCAAACTACAAGAAAGGGGACTACACAGGAATGAGGAACTACCTGAACGGGGTTCAGTGGGACAGAGAACTGGCAGGGAAGCCAGTTAATGAGATGATGGAATATGTAGCAACAAAATGCAAGGAGGCTGAGGAGAGGTTTGTACCCAAGGGTAACAGGAGTAATGAAAAAGCCAGGATGAGCCCATGGTTTACCCAAAGGTGCAGGGAGGCAAAAACCAAGTGTGCTAGGGAATGGAAGAAATATAGAAGGCAAAGGACCCAGGAGAATAAGGAGAACAGTCGTAGAGCCAGAAACGAATATGCACAGATAAGAAGGGAGGCCCAAAGACAATATGAAAATGACATAGCAGCGAAAGCCAAATCTGACCCGAAACTGTTGTACAGTCACATCAGGAGGAAAACAACAGTCAAGGACCAGGTAATCAGGCTAAGGAAGGAAGGAGGAGAGACAACAGGAAATGACCGTGAAGTATGTGAAGAACTCAACAAGAGATTCAAAGAAGTGTTCACAGAGGAGACAGAAGGGACTCCAGAAAGACGGAGAGGTGGGGCACACCACCAAGTGCTGGACACAGTGCACACAACCGAGGAAGAAGTGAAGAGGCTTCTGAGTGAGCTAGATACCTCAAAGGCAATGGGGCCAGATAACATCTCCCCATGGGTATTGAGAGAGGGAGCAGAGGCGCTATGTGTACCCCTAACAACAATATTCAATACATCTATCGAAACAGGGAGATTGCCTGAGGCATGGAAGACAGCAAATGTAGTCCCAATCTTTAAAAAAGGAGACAGACATGAAGCATTAAACTACAGACCAGTGTCACTGACATGTATAGTATGCAAACTCATGGAGAAGATTATCAGGAGAAGAGTGGTGGAACACCTAGAAAGGAATGATCTCATCAACAGCAGCCAGCATGGTTTCAGGGACGGGAAATCCTGTGTCACAAACCTACTGGAGTTCTATGACATGGTGACAGCAGTAAGACAAGAGAGAGAGGGGTGGGTGGATTGCATTTTCTTGGACTGCAAGAAGGCGTTTGACACAGTTCCACACAAGAGATTTGTGCAAAAACTGGAGGACCAAGCAGGGATAACAGGGAAGGCACTACAATGGATCAGGGAATACTTGTCAGGAAGACAGCAGCGAGTCATGGTACGTGGCGAGGTGTCAGAGTGGGCACCTGTGACCAGCGGGGTCCCGCAGGGGTCAGTCCTAGGACCAGTGCTGTTTCTGGTATTTGTGAACGACATGACGGAAGGAATAGACTCTGAGGTGTCCCTGTTTGCAGATGACGTGAAGTTGATGAGAAGAATACACTCGATCGAAGACCAGGCAGAACTACAAAGGGATCTGGACAGGCTGCAGACCTGGTCCAGCAATTGGCTCCTGGAGTTCAATCCCACCAAGTGCAAAGTCATGAAGATTGGGGAAGGGCAAAGAAGGCCGCAGACGGAGTACAGTCTAGGGGGTCAGAGACTACAAACCTCACTCAAGGAAAAAGATCTTGGGGTGAGTATAACACCAGGCACATCTCCTGAAGCGCACATCAACCAAATAACTGCTGCAGCATATGGGCGCCTAGCAAACCTCAGAACAGCATTCCGACATCTTAATAAGGAATCGTTCAGGACCCTGTACACCGTATACGTTAGGCCCATATTGGAGTATGCGGCACCAGTTTGGAACCCACACCTAGCCAAACACGTAAAGAAACTAGAGAAAGTGCAAAGGTTTGCAACAAGACTAGTCCCAGAGCTAAGAGGTATGTCCTACGAGGAGAGGTTAAGGGAAATCAACCTGACGACACTGGAGGACAGGAGAGATAGGGGGGACATGATAACGACATACAAAATACTGAGAGGAATTGACAAGGTGGACAAAGACAGGATGTTCCAGAGATTGGACACAGTAACAAGGGGACACAGTTGGAAGCTGAAGACACAGATGAATCACAGGGATGTTAGGAAGTATTTCTTCAGCCACAGAGTAGTCAGTAAGTGGAATAGTTTGGGAAGCGATGTAGTGGAGGCAGGATCCATACATAGCTTTAAGCAGAGGTATGATAAAGCTCACGGCTCAGGGAGAGTGACCTAGTAGCGATCAGTGAAGAGGCGGGGCCAGGAGCTCGGACTCGACCCCCGCAACCTCAACTAGGTGAGTACAACTAGGTGAGTACACGAACACACACACACACGAACACACACACACGAACACACACACACGAACACACACACACACGAACACACACACACACGAACACACATACACACACACACACACACACACACACACACACACACACACACACACACACACACACACACACACACACACACACGTGGTCCAGAAACTGGCTTCTCGAATTCCACCCTGCCAAATGCAAAGTCATGAAGATTGGGGAGGGGCAAAGAAGACCGCAGACAGAGTATAGGCTAGGTGGACAAAGACTACAGACCTCACTCAGGGAGAAAGATCTTGGGGTGACCATAACACCGAGCACGTTACCGGAGGCACACATCAACCAAATAACTGCTGCAGCATACGGGCGCCTGGCAAACCTGAAAATAGCGTTCCGATACCTTAATAAGGAATCGTTCAAGACACTGTACACTGTGTACATCAGGACCATACTGGAGTATGCAGCACCAGTCTGGACCCCACACCTGGTCAAGCACGTCAAGAAGTTAGAGAAAGTACAAAGGTTTGCAACAAGGCTAGTTCCAGAGCTCAGGGGGATGTCGTACGAGGAAAGGTTGAGGGAAATCGGACTGACGACACTGGAGGACAGAAGGGTCAGGGGAGACATGATAACGACATACAAGATACTGTGAGGAATAGACAAGGCGGACAGAGACAGGATGTTCCAGAGAGGGGACACAGAAACAAGGGGTCACAATTGGAAGCTGAAGACTCAGACGAGTCACAGGGACGTTAGGAAGTATTTCTTCAGTCATAGAGTCTTCAGAAAGTGGAATAGCCTAGCAAGTGAAGTAGTGGAGGCAGGAACCATAAATAGTTTTAAGAAGAGGTATGACAAAGCTCAGGAAGTAGAGAGGGAGAGGACCTAGTAGCGATCAGTGAAGAGGCGGGGCTAGGAGCTGAGTCTCGACTCCTGCAACCACACACACACACACACACACACACACACACACACACACACACACACACACACACACACACACACACACATACAAAAAAAACCAGAAAAGTCAAAAAGTTTTCGTCTCTAATTCATGGGTTAGTTATAATTTATTTAAGACACAATATTATTAGTTTTCTTCCCTTCCTCATTTCAACATTTCTTCCTTCCTAACACCATCATTATACCAAAGTTTAACGCTCTTTTAATCCCAATTTGAACTTTCCTCTTTCCTAACACTGTCTTATCCCACAGGACAGGTGACCCGATAAAGAAAAGACTCATTGTCGCTCATTCAATCACTCTTGCCAGGAGAGCCTCGAAATCATGGCTCAAATGACTCTCCAAATCACGTAATCCCCACCTCCTCTTTCAGAATGCACACACTGTATTTCACTCCTCCAGGACTCAAGTCCAGCTAACCGATTTCCCTGAATCACGTTATAAATGTTACATTGTTCACACTCCAACGGCACATCAAAACATAAAAACTACCTGTCTCCACTCACTACTAACACAGTCACACGAGCCTGTAGGATATTCAAGCCCCTCGCACTCAAAAAATCCTTTACCCGATCCATTCTTTCCTAGGACGACTCCTACCCCTCCTTCCTTCCACCTGAGATTTATACAGACTCACAGCCATCCTATTTTTCTCGTTTTCTTTTAACGGGCAAAGTACCTCAACATTCCTCTCTCCATATTTCCAACATTCACAGTACCGTCATTACAACATTTATATTAGCAACACTGTAACATTCATAGTACCATCACTGTAACATTCATAGTACCATCACTGTAACATTCATAGTACCATCATTGTAACATTCATAGTACCATCATTGTAACATTCATAGTACCATCACTGTAACATTCAAAGCACCATCACTGTAACATTCATAGTACCATCACTGTAACATTCATAGCACCACTGTAACATTCATAGTACCATCACTGTAACATTCATAGTACCATCACTGTAACATTCATAGTACCATCACTGTAACATTCATAGTACCATCACTGTAACATTCATAGTACCATCACTGTAACATTCATAGTACCATCACTGTAACATTCATAGTACCATCACTGTAACATTCATAGTACCATCACTGTAACATTCATAGTACCATCACTGTAACATTCATAGTACCATCACTGTAACATTCATAGTACCATCACTGTAACATTCATAGTACCATCACTGTAACATTCATAGTACCATCACTGTAACATTCATAGTACCATCACTGTAACATTCATAGTACCATCACTGTAACATTCATAGTACCATCACTGTAACATTCATAGTACCATCATTGTAACATTCATAGTACCATCACTGTAACATTCATAGTACCATCACTGTAACATTCATAGTACCATCATTGTAACATTCATAGTGCCATCATTGTAACATTCACGGTATCATCACTGTAGCATTCGTAGTACCATCATTGTAATATTCATTGTATCATCATTGTAACATTCATAGTATCATTACAACATTCATTGTACAATCATTACAACATTCATTGTACAATCATTATAACATTCATAGTACAATCATTATAACATTCACAGTACAATCATTACAACATTCATTGTACAATCATTACAACATTCATTGTACAATCATTATAACATTCATTGTACAATCATTATAACATTCATAGTACAATCATTATAACATTCATAGTACAATCATTACAACATTCACAGTACAATCATTAGAACATTCATAGTACAATCATTACAACATTCATTGTACAATCATTACAACATTCATTGTACAATCATTATAACATTCACAGTACAATCATTAGAACATTCATAGTACAATCATTAGAACATTCATAGGACAATCATTGCAACATTCACAGTACCATCATTGCAACATGCACAATACCATCATTGCAACATTCATAATTACATTCATACGGTCCTTTGAGACGTCCCAGCGCTGCTTCTCCAGCTCGGCATTTTGGTAAAAGCTTTACTCGTAAGGAATGGAGAATGGGACCAGAGCCTTTTGTCAACCTAACTCACCTTTTAATATCTCCCCTCTCTTACAATCCCTACCTTCTCTCACCCTCCCTACCTTCTCTCGCTCTCCCTACCTTCTCTCACCCTCCCTACCTTCACTCGCTCTCCCTACCTTCTCTCACCCTACCTTCACTCACCCTCCCTACCTTCTCTCGCTCTCCCTACCTTCTCTCGCTCTCCCTATCTTCTCTCACCCTCCCTACCTTCACTCGCTCTCCCTACCTTCTCTCACCCTCCCTACCTTCTCTCGCTCTCCCTGCCTTCTCTCGCTCTCCCTACCTTCTCTCACCCTCCCTACCTTCACTCGCTCTCCCTACCTTCTCTCACCCTCCCTACCTTCTCTCGCTCTCCCTACATTCTCTCACCCTCCCTACCTTCACTCACCCTCCCTACCTTCTCTCGCTCTCCCTACCTTCTCTCACCCTCCCTACCTTCACTCACCCTCCCTACCTTCACTCACCCTCCCTACATTCACTCACCCTCCCTACCTTCTCTCACTTTCCCTACCTTCTCTCACCCTCCTTACCTTCTCTCACTTTCCCTACCTTCTCTCACCCTTCCTACCTTCTCTCACCCTCCCTACCTTCTCTCACCCTCCTTACCTTCTCTCACCCTCCATACCTTCTCTCACCCTCCTTACCTTCTCTCACCCTCCATACCTTCTCTCACCCTCCCTACCTTCTCTCACCCTCCATACCTTCTCTCACCCTCCCTACCTTCTCTCACCCTCCCTACCTTCACTCACCCTCCCTTCATTCACTCACCCTCCTTACCTTCTCTCACTTTCCCTACCTTCTCTCACCCTTCCTACCTTCTCTCACCCTCCATACCTTCTCTCACCCTCCCTACCTTCACTCACCCTCCTTACCTTCTCTCACCCTCCCTACCTTCTCTCACCCTCCTTACCTTCTCTCACCCTCCATACCTTCTCTCACCCTCCTTACCTTCTCTCACCCTCCATACCTTCTCTCACCCTCCTTACCTTCTCTCACCCTCCCTACCTTCTCTCACCCTCCATACCTTCTCTCATCCTCCCTACCTTCTCTCACCCTCCCTACCTTCTCTCACCCTCCATACCTTCTCTCATCCTCCCTACCTTCTCTCACCCTCCCTACCTTCTCTCACCCTCCCTACCTTCTCTCACCCTCCATACCTTCTCTCACCCTCCCTACCTTCTCTCACCCTCCCTACCTTCACTCACCCTCCCTTCATTCACTCACCCTCCCTACCTTCTCTCACCCTCCCTACCTTCACTCACCCTCCCTACATTCACTCACCCTCCCTACCTTCTCTCACTTTCCCTACCTTCTCTCACCCTCCTTACCTTCTCTCACTTTCCCTACCTTCTCTCACCCTTCCTACCTTCTCTCACCCTCCATACCTTCTCTCACCCTCCATACCTTCACTCACCCTCCCTACCTTCTCTCACTTTCCCTACCTTCTCTCACCCTCCTTACCTTCTCTCACTTTCCCTACCTTCTCTCACCCTTCCTACCTTCTCTCACCCTCCCTACATTCACTCACCCTTACTTCTCTCACCCCTCCTTACCCTTCTCTCACCCCTCCCTACCCTTCTACTCACCCTCCATACCTACCCTTCTCTCACCCTCCATACCCTTCTTCTCACCCTCCTACCTACATTCTCTCACCCTCCATACCTTCTCTCACCCTCCCTACCTTCTCTCACCCTCCATACCTTCTCTCACCCTCCATACCTTCTCTCAACCTCCATACCTTCTCTCACCCTCTACCTTCACCTACCTTCACTCACCCCTCCCTTCATTCTCTCACTCATACCCTCTCTTACCTTCTCTCCTTACTTTCCCTACCTTCTCTCACCCTTCCTACCTTCTCTCACCCTCCATACCTTCTCTCACCCTCCATACCTTCTCTCACACTCCCTACCTTCACTCACCCTCCCTACCTCATCTCACTCATACCTCCTTCACCTTACCTCTCACCCTCCCTACCTTCTCTCACCCTCCATACCTTCTCTCATCCTCCCTACCTTCTCTCACCCTCCCTACCTTCTCTCACCCTCCCTACCTTCTCTCACCCTCCATACCTTCTCTCACCCTCCCTACCTTCTCTCACCCTCCCTACCTTCACTCACCCTCCCTTCATTCACTCACCCTCCCTACCTTCTCTCACCCTCCCTACCTTCTCTCACCCTCCCTACCTTCTCTCACCCTCCATACCTTCTCTCACCCTCCCTACCTTCTCTCACCCTCCCTACCTTCACTCACCCTCCCTTCATTCACTCACCCTCCCTACCTTCTCTCACCCTCCCTACCTTCTCTCACCCTTCCTACCTTCTCTCACCCTCCCTACCTTCTCTCACCCTCCCTACCTTCTCTCACCCTCCCTACCTTCACTCACCCTCCTTACCTTCTCTCACCCTCCCTACCTTCTCTCACCCTTCCTACCTTCTCTCACCCTTCCTACCTTCTCTCACCCTTCCATACCTTCTCTCACCCTCCATACCTTCACTCACCCTCCTTACCTTCTCTCACTACCTTCACTCACCCTCCTTACCTTCTCTCACCCTCCCTACCTTCTCTCACCCTCCTTACCTTCTCTCACCCTCCATACCTTCTCTCACCCTCCTTACCTTCTCTCACCCTCCATACCTTCTCTCACCCTCCCTACCTTCTCTCACCCTCCCTACCTTCTCTCACCCTCCATACCTTCTCTCATCCTCCCTACCTTCTCTCACCCTCCCTACCTTCTCTCACCCTCCATACCTTCTCTCATCCTCCCTACCTTCTCTCACCCTCCCTACCTTCTCTCACCCTCCCTACCTTCTCTCACCCTCCATACCTTCTCTCACCCTCCCTACCTTCTCTCACCCTCCCTACCTTCACTCACCCTCCCTTCATTCACTCACCCTCCCTACCTTCTCTCACCCTCCCTACCTTCTCTCACCCTCCCTACCTTCTCTCACCCTCCATACCTTCTCTCACCCTCCCTACCTTCTCTCACCCTCCCTACCTTCACTCACCCTCCCTTCATTCACTCACCCTCCCTACCTTCTCTCACCCTCCCTACCTTCTCTCACCCTTCCTACCTTCTCTCACCCTCCCTACCTTCTCTCACCCTCCCTACCTTCTCTCGCCCTCACTACCTTCTCTCACCCTCCCTACCTTCACTCACCCTCCCTACCTTCACTCACCCTCCCTTCATTCACTCACCCTCCTTACCTTCTCTCACTTTCCCTACCTTCTCTCACCCTTCCTACCTTCTCTCACCCTCCATACCTTCTCTCACCCTCCTTACCTTCTCTCACCCTCCCTACCTTCTCTCACCCTCCTTACCTTCTCTCACCCTCCATACCTTCTCTCACCCTCCCTACCTTCTCTCACCCTCCATACCTTCTCTCACCCTTCCTACCTTCTCTCACCCTCCATACCTTCTCTCACCCTCCCTACCTTCTCTCACCCTCCCTACCTTCACTCACCCTCCCTACCTTCACTCACCCTCCCTACCTTCTCTCGCCCTCCCTACCTTCTCTCACCCTCCCTACCTTCACTCACCCTCCCTACCTTCACTCACTGCCTCTCTCCCTACCTTCACTCACCCTCCCTACCTTCTCTCACTTTCCCTACCTTCTCTCAACTTCCATACCTTTTCTCACTCTCCCTACCTTCTCTCACCCTCCCTACCTTCCCTCATCCCTCCCTACCTTCACTCACCCTCCCTACCTTCTCTCACCCTCCCTACCTTCACTCACCCTCCCTACCTTCTTTCACCCTCCGTACCTTCTCTCACTCTCCCTACCTTCCCTCACCCTCCCTACTTTCTCTCACCCTCCCTACCTTCTCTCACCTTCCATACCTTCTCTCACTCTCCCTACCTTCTCTCACCCTCCCTACCTTCTCTCACCCTCCCTACCTTCTCTCACCCTCCCTACCTTCTCTCACCCTCCATACCTTCTCTCACTCTCCCTACCTTCCCTCACCCTCCCTACTTTCTCTCACCCTCCCTACCTTCTCTCACCTTCCATACCTTCTCTCACTCTCCCTACCTTCTCTCACCCTCCCTACCTTCTCTCACCCTCCCTACCTTCTCTCACCCTCACTACCTTCTCTCACCCTCACTACCTTCTCTCACCCTCCCTACCTTCTCTTACCCTCCATACCTTCTCTCACTCTCCCTACCTTCTCTCACCCTCCCTACTTTCTCTCACCCTCCCTACCTTCTCTCACCTTCCATATCTTCTCTCACTCTCCCTACCTTCTCTCACCCTCCGTACCTTCTCTCACCCTCACTACCTTCTCTCACCCTCCCTACCTTCTCTCACCCTCCGTACCTTCTCTCACCCTCACTACCTTCTCTCACCCTCCCTACCTTCTCTCACCCTCCTTACCTTCTCTCACCCTCCCTACCTTCTCTCACCCTCACTACCTTCTCTCACCCTCCCTACCTTCTCTCACCCTCCTTACCTTCTCTCACCCTCCATACCTTCTCTCACTCTCCCTACCTTCCCTCACCCTCCCTACTTTCTCTCACCCTCCCTACCTTCTCTCACCTTCCATATCTTCTCTCACTCTCCCTACCTTCTCTCACCCTCCCTACCTTTCCTCATCCCTCCCTACCTTCTCTCACCCTCACTACCTTCTCTCACCCTCACTACCTTCTCTCACCCTCACTACCTTCTCTCACCCTCACTACCTTCTCTCACCCTCCCTACCTTCTCTTACCCTCCATACCTTCTCTCACCCTCCCTACCTTCTCATACCCTCCATACCTTCTCTCACTCTCCCTACCTTCTCTCACTCTCCCTACCTTCTCTCACCCTCCCTACCTTCACTCATCCCTCCCTACCTTCTCTCACCCTCACTACCTTCTCTCACTCTCCCTACCTTCCCTCACCCTCCCTACTTTCTCTCACCCTCCCTACCTTCTCTCACCTTCCATATCTTCTCTCACTCTCCCTACCTTCTCTCACCCTCCCTACCTTTCCTCATCCCTCCCTACCTTCTCTCACCCTCACTACCTTCTCTCACCCTCACTACCTTCTCTCACCCTCACTACCTTCTCTCACCCTCACTACCTTCTGTCACCCTCACTACCTTCTCTCACCCTCCCTACCTTCTCTTACCCTCCATACCTTCTCTCACTTTCCCTACCTTCTCTCACCCTCCCTACCTTCTCTCACCAACCTAATACACCTTACTGTGGTTGCAGGGGATGATTCACAGCTCGTAGCCCAGCCTCTTCACTGGTCGCTATTAGGACCACTCTCTCCCTGCCCCATGAGCCTTATTATACCTCTTCTTAAAGCTGTGTATGGATCTTGCCTCCACTACATCAATTTCCAGACTATTCCACTTCCTGATAACTCTATGACTAAAGAAATACTTCCTAACATCCCTGTGACTTACCTGAATCTTCAACTCCCAGCTGTGACCCCTTGTTGCTTTGTAACATCTCTGAAACTTCCTATCCCTATCCACCTCGTCAATCCCTATCAGTATTTAATATGTCATTATCATGTCCCCCCCCCACATCCCTCGTGTTCTTCAGTGTTGTCAGGTCAATTTCCGTCAACCACTCCTTGTAGGGCATGCCCCTTAGCTGGGGAACTAGTTTTGTTGAAAATCCTTGCACTTTCTCTAATTACTTGACGTGCTTGACCAGGTGTGGGTTCCAAACTGATGCTGCATACTCCAGTGTGGGTCACATACACGGTGTACAGAGTCTTGAACGATTCCTTACCGAAGTGTCGGAACGTTACTTTTTAGTCCTGCGTGATCCTCATTCGATTGAATTGTACTAATCAGCTTCACATCGTCTTCGTCTATCCATTCCGTCATGTTAGTCATGTATCCCAGAAACAGACCTGTCGTAGGAATGACCCCTGTGGAACCTCGCTCGTCACAGTACCCCACTCTGACACCTCATCACGTACCATGATTAGTTGTCTCCCTGCCAGGTATTCTCTGAGCCATTGCAGTGTCTTTTTGTTATACCTGCCTGATCCTCTAACTTTTGTAATAATCCCTTGTGTGGAACTGTGTCGAAAGCCTTCTTGCAGTCCAAGAAAATTTACCCACCCCTCTCTCTTGTCTTACTTCCGTCACCTTGTCGTAAAACTCGAGTAGGTCTGTGACACAGGATTTCCCTTCCCTAAAACCGTGCTGGTTATCGTCTGTAACTTGTTCCTTTCTGGTGCTCCACCAATTTTATCCTGATAATGTTCAACTTTGCATGCTGTACATGGCAATGACACTGGTCTATAGTTTAATGCAGTGTGTCTGTGTCGTTTCTTAAAAATTGGGTAGTAGCCCTGTTTCGATGAATGTGTTGTAGAATGTTGTTAGTGGCACACACAGTGCCTCTGCTCCCTCTCTCAGGACCCATGGAGAGATGTCTGGTCCCACCACCTTTGAGGTATCTAGTTCACTTAGCAGCCTCTTCGCCTCCTCGTCGGTTGTGTGAATTGCGTCCAGCACTTGTTAATTTACCCCACCATTCCGGCTTTCCCTAGTCCTTTCTCCACTGAAAATACTTGCATATTTGTTTCTGGCTCTCCATATTGTCTTGGATCCTTTGTCTTCTATATTCTTTCCATTCTCTAGCTCGCTTAGTTTTTGCTTCCCTACACGTTTGGGTAAACCAAAGGCTCGTTCTGGTCTTCCCATTATCTCTGTTGCCCTTGGGAGCGAACCTCTTCTCTGCCTTTCTTGCATTTTGTTGTGTGTGTGTGTGTGTGTGTGTGTGTGTGTGTGTGTGTGTGTGTGTGTGTGTTTTTGTCTGTCCGTCTGTGTGTGTGTGTGTGTGTGTGTGTGTGTGTGTGTGTGTGTGTGTGTGTGTGTGTGTGTGTGTTCTCATGCACATGTGGTTAAAGGGGTCGATTTACTACTCCTCGCCGCACCCCTTTGTTAGTCGCTACTAGGTCCACTCTCTCCCTTCTTCCAGGGGTTTATCGTGCCTCTTCTTAAAGCTAGGCATGAATCCTGCCTCCACTACATCACTCTCCAGATTGTTCCACTTCCTGACAACTCTAATGTTGAATAAATACTAACATCACTGTGACTCATCTGAGTTGTTAACTTCCAGTTGTGTCCTCTTGTCCCTGTGTCCTATTTCTCAAACATTCTGGGCCTATCCACCTTGTCAATTCCTCTCAGTTTTTTATCATGTCTTCCCCATCTTTCTTGTCACCTAGTGTCATCAGGTTGAGTTCTCTTAACCTCTCCTCGCAGGACATATCCCTTAGCTCCGGAACTAGTCTTGTAAACTTTTGCACTCTCTCTAATTTCTTGACGAGTTTGACTAGGTGTGGGTTCCAAAATGGCTCTGCATATGGGCGTGACGTACACGGTGTTTAGTGACGTGGATGACTCCTTATTTAGCTGTCGAAACGCTCTTCTACGGTTTGCCAGGTGCCCATCTGCTACAGCAGATTTTTGGTTGAATGTCTTCGGCCTTCTTTGTCCTTCCACAAGCTTCATGGCTTTGCACTTGGTGGAGTTAAACTCCAGGAACCATTTGTCGGACCAGGCTTGCAGCCTGTCAGGATCCCCTTGTAGACTTCTGATCCTCGTCCACTTGTATTCTTCTCATTAATTTCACATCGTCTGCAAGCAGGGACACCTCTGAATCTATCCTTTAAATTTTGTCATTCACATAAACAAGAAAGAGCACCGAACCTAGGTTTGACCTTTGTGAAATCTTACTCGACACATACACCCACCTGACACCTCGTCACATATCAAGACACCTTGTTTCCTTCCTGTCAGGTATTCCCTTATCCAGTGCAATATTTTCCCTGCTATTCTTGCCTGCACCTCTAGGTTTTCTACCAGTCTCTTGTCTCTTGTGTGGTACTGTGTCGAAAGCCTTCATACTGCCCAAGAAGATACAGTCTGCCTATCCCCCTCTCAATCTCTCTCTCTCTCTCTCTCTCTTTCTCTCTCCTGTCTTCTGTTACTATGTCATAGAACTCCAGTAGATTTGTGATGCAGAATTTTCCTTCCCTGAAACCGTGCTGGTTGTCATGCATGAGCCTGTTCCTCTCTACGTGCTCCACCACTCTTCTCCTGATAATCTTTCTCCATGGCTTTACATACTCTACATGTCAGTGACACTGGCCTGTAGTTTAATTAATGCTGCCTATGTGTCTTCTCTCTTAAAAATTTTGACTGCTGTCTTCCACATCTTACGTTTCGATAGATTTGTTGAAGACTGTTATTAGTAGCACACAAAGTGAGTCCCTTTCACAGGACCCAAGGAGAGATATTATATGGTCACACCGCCTTCGAGGCATTAAGCTCATGCAATAGTTTCCCTTCTTCTCCAGTTGTATGTATTGTATCCAGCGCTTGCTGCTGCACCCTACTGATTTGGTTCACAGGTAGACTTCATGTTACCTCTGAAAAGACCTCCCAAAATTTATTTTTGAGTTTCCCACAGACTTCCTGTTCATTCTTCATTTGCTCTTATCCTACTTCAGCATGGTTATCAGGTCCTTTACTGTTTCTTCCTCCTGGTGTGGCTGTAGGATTTAGGTAGGATTTGGCTTTCGATGATATGGCATTGCCAAATTTTCGTTGAGCCTCTCACCTTAGGCATGCATATTAGTTTTTGGCTCTTCGGCTCAATTCTTCGTTTTCCTCGGTTCTTTGCCGTCTATATTTTTTTCAGTGCTCTTGCACATTCAGCTTTGTCGTCTCTGCACCTCTCTCTTCTGCTCATTTCTTCTTTTGCTACTGGGTAAGAATTTCTCCTCCGCCTCTTTGCACTTTCCGGCCATTTACTACATTTTATTTACTGCCTTCCCCTCTAGTTTCGTTTCCCACTGCATCTCATTCAAGAAATGTCTAATGCCTGTGCAGTCCCCTCCTTTGAAGTTGGCTTTTCACATCCTTCCAGTGCTGCTTCTCCCTCCATGTTTACTTTCACAAGGTCGTCAAAATTCAGGACTATGTGGTCACTATCACTGAGGGGCTTTCGTACGTAATATCATCTATGTCAGAATCACTCTAGAAGATTACAAGGTCCAGCTTTGCTTGGTCATCCTCTTTTTTTTCACAGGGTTTGACAAGGTTAGGTTAAGGATCTCTGACTTTATTGACAAACTATTGACAAGTTAAAGATTCTCTCTCTCTCTCTCTAGTAGCGTCCTAACATATTGATGCATGGGGCTCTCTATTCACACCTCCAGCATCTTAGCACTCCATGCTTCTAGTCCTGTGTGTAGCTCTAGGTTCTCCCAGTCTTTCTTCTTGTGGTTAAAATCACCCATAATCAGCTTTGCCCTGCTCATGTGGGTTCTTTTGACTTCCTCAGCTAGCGTAGTCACCATTGCTCTGGTATTTTCATTATAGTCTTTTCTCGATCTCTTGCTCATCTACCCTCCCCTCCCACCACCTTTTGCGAGGAGGAAAGGGCAGATGAGTGTGTGTGTGTGTGTGTGTGTGTGTGTGTGTGTGTGTGTGTGTGTGTGTGTGTGTGTGTGTGTGTGTGTGTGTGTGTGTGTGTGTGTACACTCACCTAATTGTGGTTGCAGGGGTCGAGACTCGGCTCCTGTATGTGTGTGTGTGTGTGTGTGTGTGTGTGTGTGTGTGTGTGTGAGAGAGAGAGAGAGAGAGAGAGAGAGAGTTAGTTTTGGTGTTTGATATGTGATGGAAGGCTGTGATTTATGTTACTGTTTGTTGGTTTGTGTGTTAGTGTTGGTTGATGTGTGTTCGCGCACTCCCCTATATATTCATACCTAAATGTGGTTGTTGGGGTCAAGTTTCTGCTCCTGGCCTCTCCGCTTCGCTGGCAGCTACTGACCTCACTATCTCTGGGTTCCTATCTCTCCTTCATTAAAGCTATGTTTAGATCCTGTCTTATCCATCCCAGTGTACAGGTCGTTCCATTTCCTGACCACCCTAAAGAGGAAGAAACACTTCCTAACATCCCTGTGACTCATCTGTGTTTTCAACTTCCAGCTGTGTCCTCAGGTTCCTGTTTCCTGTCTCTCCAACAATCTGTCCCTATCCATCTTACTATTTTTCTTCTGTATTTTGTTAGTATCATGTCATTCTTAGTTCTTCTTTCCTCTAATGTCACCAGGCTCCCCCAATTTTTAATCATAGCAGATTTTCTTTAGCTCCAAGAGTAGTCTCGCTGCAACCCTCTACAGTTCCTCCAGTTTTTTGACATGTTTAATCAGTTGTGGGTTCCATACTGCCATATACAATGCCGTGAAGGTCTTCTTGCTTAGGTTCCTGAAAGCTAATCTTAGATTTGCCAGACATGTATTAGATTCAGCAGTTATTCGGTTGGTGTGCGCCTTAGGCAATATGCTTGGTACAACGCTTATCCCGAGGCCATTCTCCTTGAGTGAGGTTTGCAGCCTGTGTCCCCTGAGCCTTTATACCTCTGCGGTGTTCTTTGCATATCAGCATTCATAAGGGGGATTACCAATAGACCCCTGGCTGTCTTCAAGAAGGCGCTGGACAGGCACCACAGTCAGTACTGACCAGCCGGGCTGTGGTTCGTACTTTAGTTTGCGTGCTCACAGCAGTAACAGCCTGGTTGATCAGGCCCTGATCCACCACAAAACCCTCTCCAGGTATTGTCCAGATATCCCTAATCTTAATAACTTGCATTTGCTGGGATTAAATTCTAGTAGCCAATTATCAGACGAGACCTTCAATCTGTCAAGGTCCATTTGTAGTCTTTCCTGATTCTGGCTTGTTTGTTTTCCCTTGATTAGTTTCACATCATCTGCCAACTATAACTAACCACCTGACTCTATTCCTTCCTTCATATTCATATATACATAAAATAGTACCGGTCCTAGTACTGATGCTTGTAGAGCCCCACTCGTCACACGTACCCATTCCTACACCTCTTCTTTTTTGTTAAGTATTCAGTGATCCACTGAAGTGTCTTACCTGCCATTCCTGGCGGCTCCTCTCTCTCCTCCTCTCCCTCTCTCTCTCTCTCTCTCTCTCTCTCTCTCTCTCTCTCTCTCTCTCTCTCTCTCTCTCTCTCTCTCACGCTCTTTCTCTATTTCTCTCTTCTGCCTGAATTCTAGTGTGACGGGATGTACCATCTCTAAATCCATGATGTTATAGAATGTAAATTCTCTGCTTTCTAGATGCTCCACCACAACTTTTCTCTTCATAATATTCTCCATAGCCTTGCATACTATGCATGTAAGTTACACTGGTCTGTAGATTAATGCTATCTATCTATCGGCTTTCTCAAATGTTGGAGAAGATTTGTCTTCCATACACACATGGCAGCTGCCTTGTACTAATTGACTTATTGAAGATTGGGGCTAATGGTACACACGGTGCTTCCGCTCCCTCTCTCAGAACTCTTACAGATATACAATCTGCTTCCATTGTCTTGATGTATCTAACTCACATAGTAGTTTCCTCATCTCTGCTACCGTTGTATGAAGTGTGTAGCACTTGCTGGTATTTATTGTGACCAGCACTCGCTCGTATATATTGTGTCGAGCACTTGCTGGTATGTATAGTGTCCAGCACTCGCTGGTGTGTTGTGTGTCCAGCACTCGCTCGTGTGCTGTGTGTCCAGCACTCGCTGATATGTAATGTGTCCAGCACTCAATGGTATGTAGTGTGTCCAGCACTCGTTGGTATGTTGTGTGCCCAGCACTCGCTGGGATGTTGTGTGTCCAGCACTCGCTTGTATGTTGTGTGTCCAGCACTCACTGGTATGTTGTGTGTCCAGCACTCGCTGGTATGTAGTGTGTCCAGCACTCGACGGTATGTACTTTGTCCAGCACTCGCTGGTATGTAGTGTGTCCAGCACTCGCTGGTATGTTGTGTGTCCAGCACTTGATGGTATGTTGTGTGTCCAGGACTCACTGGTATGTTGTGTGTCCAGCTCTCGCTGGTATGTTGTGTGCCCAGCTCTCGCTGGTATGTTGTGTCTCCAGCACTCGCTGGTATAGTGTGTGGCTAGCGCTCACTGGTATCTTATGTGTCCAGCACTCGCTGGTATGCTGTGTGTCCAGCGCTCACTGGTATCTTATGTGTCCAGCACTCGCTGGTATATTGTGTGTCCAGCACTCGCTGGTATGTTGTGTGTCCAGCGCTCACTGGTATGTTGTGTGTCCAGCACTCGCTGGTATGTTGTGTGTCCAGCACTCGCTGGTATATTGTGTCCAGCACTCACTGGTATGTATTGTGTCCAGCACTCGCTGGTATATTGCGTGTCCAGCACTCGCTGGTATATTGCGTGTCCAGCACTCGCTGGCATGTTGTGTGTCCAGCACTCGCTGGTATATTGTGTCCAGCACTCACTGGTATGTATTGTGTCCAGCACTCGCTGGTATATTGCGTGTCCAGCACTCGCTGGTATATTGCGTGTCCAGCACTCGCTGGTATATTGCGTGTCCAGCACTCGCTGGTATATTGCGTGTCCAGCACTCGCTGGTATATTGCGTTTCCAGCACTCGCTGGTATATTGCGTGTCCAGCACTCGCTGGCATGTTGTGTGTCCAGCACTCGCTGGTATGTTGTGTGTCCTGCACTCGCTGGTATGTTGTGTGTCCAGCACTCGCTGGTATGTTGTGTGTCCAGCACTCGCTGGTATGTTGTGTGTCCAGCACTCGCTGGTATGTTGTTTGTCTAGCACTCACTGGTATGTTGTGTCCAGCACTCGCTTGTATGTTGTGTGTCCAGCACTCGCTTGTATGTAGTGTGTCCAGCACTCGCTTGTATGTAGTGTGTCCAGCACTCGCTGGTATGTAGTGTGTCCAGCACTCGCTGGTATGTAGTGTGTCCAGCACTCGCTGGTATGTTGTGTGTCCAGCACTCGCTGGTATGTTGTGTGTCCAGCACTCGCTGGTATGTTGTGTGTCCAGCACTCGCTGGTATGTTGTTTGTCTAGCACTAACTGGTATGTTGTGTGTCCAGCACTCACTTGTATGTTGTGTGTCCAGCACTCACTGGTATGTTGTGTCCAGCACTCGTTGGTATGTTGTGTGTCCAGCACTCACTGGTATGTTGTGTCCAGCACTCGCTGGTATGTTGTGTGTCCAGCACTCGCTGGTATGTAGTGTGTCCAGCACTCGCTGGTATGTAGTGTGTCCAGCACTCGCTGGTATGTTGTGTGTCCAGCACTCGCTGGTATGTAGTGTGTCCAGCACTCGCTGGTATGTAGTGTGTCCAGCACTCGCTGGTATGTTGTGTGTCCAGCACTCGCTTGTATGTAGTGTGTCCAGCACTCGCTGGTATGTAGTGTGTCCAGCACTCGCTGGTATGTTGTGTCCAGCACTCGCTGGTATGTTGTGTGTCCAGCACTCGCTGGTATGTTGTGTGTCCAGCACTCGCTGGTATGTTGTGTGTCCAGCACTCGCTGGTATGTTGTGTGTCCAGCACTCGCTGGTATGTTGTGTGTCCAGCACTCGCTGGTATGTAGTGTGTCCAGCACTCGCTGGTATGTTGTGTGTCCAGCACTCGCTGGTATGTAGTGTGTCCAGCACTCGCTGGTATGTAGTGTGTCCAGCACTCGCTGGTATGTTGTGTGTCCAGCACTCGCTGGTATGTTGTGTGTCCAGCACTCGCTGGTATGTAGTGTGTCCAGCACTCGCTGGTATGTAGTGTGTCCAGCACTCGCTGGTATGTAGTGTGTCCAGCACTCGCTGGTATGTAGTGTGTCCAGCACTGGCTGCTTTGACTCTGGTATCATTTCTACTTCCTCTAAGAAATGTTCCTTAAATTTCTTGCTGAGCTCCCCACAGACATACTGGTCATTCTTTGTGTGCTCTCCTCCTCCGTGTCTCAGTCTAATTACTTATTCTTTACAGTTGTCTTCCTCCTTATGTGGTTGTATAGCAAGTTTGGGTCCAATTTTGCTTTCTATGTGTATATCATTTTCAAATTGTCATTGGGTCTCTCTTCCTACTCACTCGTACGCTTTTCTGGCTCTTCTGTTCACCTCCTTCTTTACCTGCTTTCTTTGTCTTCTATATATTTCACCAGGCTCTTGCACTTTTAACTTTTTTCCTCTCTGCCCCTCTGGGCGAACTACAGGTTTATTCTGTTCCTTCCATTACTTTTTTTTTTTTTTGGCTCCTGGGCATGAATGTCTCCTCTGCCTCCCTGCACTTTACTAGGATATTCTTCATTTCTCTTGCTGTTTTCACTTCCAGGTCTCTGTCTCATTTTAACTCATTCAGGAATTGCCTCGTCACTATGTAGTCTCTTCTGTTGAAGTTTCGCTTCTCTCATCTTCACCGTGCCGTCTCTCCAAGTTTCCCCCCCACAAAGTATTCAAAATCAGGACTGTGTATTTACTAGCATGTAGGGATCTTCTTTGCCCTTCCCCGATCTTCATGATTTTGCCTTTGGCTGGGTTAAATTCGAGGAGCCAGTTGCTGGACAAAGCTTCCAGCCTGTCCAGGTCTCTTTGTAGCCCTGCCTGATCTCTATCCGATACAATTCTCCTCATTAACCTCACATCATCTGCAAACAAGGACACTTCTGAGGCTATCCCTTCCGTCATGTCATTCACATATACCAAAAATAACACAGGTCCTAGGACTGACCCCTGTGGAACCCCACTTGTCACAGGCGCCCACTGTGATACCTCGTCACATTCCATGATTTGTTACCTTCCTGTTAGATATTCTCTAATCCATTGCAGAGCCCTTCTTGTTTTATGTACCTGATCCTCTAGCTTTTGCACTAGTCTCTTGTGAGGAACTGTGCCGAAGACCTTCTTGCAGTCCAAGAAAATGCAATCTACCCATCTTTCTCTCTTGTGTCTCACTTCCGTTACCGTGTCATAAAACTCCAGTAGGTTTATGACACAGGATTTGCCTTCCATGAGCCGTGCAGGTTGTCGTTTATAAGTTTGCTCCGTTCTAGGTGCTCCACCACTCTCCTGATAATCTTCTCCATGACTTTGCATATTATACATGTCAGTGACACTGGTCTATAGTTTAGTGCCTCGTGTCTGTCTCCTTCCTTAAAAATGGGGACTACATTTGCCGTCTTCCATACCTCAGGTAGTGGCAGTTGCCCAGTTTCATTGGATGTGTTCAAAATTGCTGTTAGTGGCACACACGGTGTCTCTGCTCCCTCTCTAAGGACCCATGGACAGATGTGTGGTCCCACCACCTTTGAAGTATCAAGGTCACTTAGCAGCTTCTTCTCCTCCTTGGTTGTGTGTATTTCATTCAACACTTGTTGGTATATCCCTTGGAGGACTGTACCCCCCTGTTCTGACTTCCCGGAGTCCTTTCTGTCTCCACTGTCAATACTTCTTGGTTATATCTTGTGAACTCCCCACCTTTCCTCAGCCTGATTACCTGTTGTCTGTTGTCTTCTTGACTGTTGTCTTCCTCCTGATGTGGCTATACAATAGCTTCGGGTCAGACTTGACTTTTGATGCTATGTCAATTTCGTACAGTTGCTGGGCCTTCCTCCTTATCTGTGCATACTCGTTTCTGGCTCTTTGACTAATCTCTTTATTTTCCTGGGTCCTTTGTCTTCTGTACTTTTCCATTCTCTGGTGCACTTAGCTTTTGTGTACCTACATCTTTCGGTAAACCAAGGGCTCGTTCTGGTCTTCCCATTATTTCTGTTGCCCTTAGGAACAAACCTTTCCTCTGCTTCCTTGCATTTTGTTGTTACATAGTCCATTTCGTTTACTATCCTCTCAATTCTCTTTCCCACTGAGCCTCCTGCAGGAAGTTCCTCATATCTGTGTAGTCTCCCTTTTGTAGGTTGGCTTTTCCCATCCTACTCCATAAATGTATTCAAAGCTCAGAACCACATGATTACTAACTCCAACGGGCCTTTCATATGTAATGTCCTCAATCTCCGAGCTACTCAAGGTGAATACAAGGTCTAGTCTTGCTGGTTCATCCTCCCCTTTCTCTCTGGCAGTGTTCCTAACATGTTGATGCATGAGGTTTTCCAGTACCACGTCCATCATCTTGGCTCTCCATGTTTCAGGACCCATGTGGCTCCTAATGATTAAAATCGCCCATAGCTACTAACTTTGCTCTACCCACGTGAGCTCTTCTGGCCATCTCAGCTAGTGTGTCCTCCATTGCTCTGTTGCTCTGTATTCTTCTCTTGGTCTACTGCGTTCTGTGGTGGGTTATACATAACTGCAATGACTACCTTATGTCCCCCAGACTGAAATGTACCTGCTATTAGTCCCTTTCACCAGTTTCGTCCATTTCTTCCATTTCCTCAAATCCTCATTGGTTTTTAATGAGTAATGCAACTCCTCCTTCCCCTCTGCTCCGTCTATCTTTCCTCAGGCTCTGATATCCAGGTGGGAAGACTGCATCTGTAATCATCCCAGGGAGTTTCGTTTCTGTGACTGCTATGATGTCTGGGGACATCTTGATTCTTTCATGCCACTCCTCAGATTTATTTGTTATTCCATCTGCATTCATTTACCAAACCTTCAACTTCTTTTCTAAAACAGTGGTCTGGGGAAAATGTTGGGGTTGGGGAAGCGAGAGACCGGGCCGGGAATAATGCGGGGGGGGGGGTTACTGTGAGAGTGGCGGTTGTGATTAGGGGGGTGGGGGCAGAGGGTATAGTGTGTGGGTTTTGGGTTAGATTATTTGATTGCATTGGGGTTGTAGTGGTTGTGGTTCTTCTGTGGGTGGTTCTGAGGGCAGTTGTATTTGTTCTTCCTCCTGAGTCTGGGTTCTCCTGATCATCTCCGTCTTTGCCTCTCGTTCCTCTTTGTATCTTTGTACCCTCTCTTTCAGTTTCTGCCTTCTTCTGTTCTGTCATGGTCGAGGTCCACCCTCTGGCACTTCGGTATGTCCCTTTGTCATGCTTTATCCTGCAGGATCCTGTTTCAAGCTGATTCTGTCTTGAAACTCACTTTGGCCATTTTTTTCCTCTAACAAATCACCCTACTCTCAGAAAATTTGTCAACTTGGCCGTGTCATCCTCTCCTATTGCCTTAATGATACTTTCAATAGCTTCTTTCTCACCCTGTCTTCTTGCTTCATAAGTTTTCCCTTCAACTTCTTTGAGCCATAAACAAAAACTGACCTCTCCCTTTCGTCCTCCCACTGCATTTCCCTTTGCATATCCTGAAACAATTTAGTTGCCTCCATTGCAGCATTCCTTAATTCAATCTTTTCTCAAGCTGATGTCCCTGTGCTCAGTGGTCTGTCATCTTTCCTTCTCAGCTTTTCCTGGGCATTGCTGTGGTCTGTTAGCGCCTCTGCATATAGCTTACCTCCTTCATTTTCTTTAGTCCTCTCATTTGTTCTTGGTGTGCTCCTTGTCTTTTCCTGGGCTCCACGGTGGTCTGATAGGGCCTCTGCATACAGTATAGCTCCTTTGTTCCATACAGTCCCCTCGTCTTTGACTGATGTAGCGGTTCCAGATGCCATACCTGTATTGCTCTTTTAGTTTTTCTTCTAAGCTCTGTATCTTAGCTTTTGCTGCTGTGGCTTGTAGCTCTCATTTTCTGCTCTCTGCAGCTATCCTCTCCTCCATTTTCTCGCTAAGCACTTTTAGCTTCCCCATTCTTCTTCCCTTTTCGTGAGCTCTGCCACTCAATCCTTCCTCCCAGGTTCATCCACCAGTCCACTGGTTCTCCACCTGCTCTTTGGTAACCCATTTTTTTCTTTTTCACCACAGAAAGAAAAAAATATGTGGTTTCATGTAGTCGTTTGTGATGTGTGTTCGTTAGTATGTGTGTACTCACCTAATTGTGGTTGCAGGGGTCGAGACTCAGCTCCTGGCCCCATCTCTTCACTGATCGCTACTAGGTCCTTTCTCTGCTTCCAAAGCTTTGTCATACCTCGTCTTAAAGCTATGTATGGTTCCTGCCTACACTACATCACTTGTTAGGCTATTCCACTTCCTGACGACTCCATGACTGAAGAAATACTTCCTAACATCCCTCTGACTCGTCTGAGTCTTCAGCTTCCAATTGTGACCCCTTGTTTCTGTGTCCCCTCTCTGGAACAACTTGTCTCTGTCTACCTCATCTATTCCACACAGTATTTTGTATGTCGTTATGTCTCCCCTGACCCGCCTGTCCTCCTTTGTCGTCAGTCCGATTTCCCTTAACTTTTCTTCGTAGGACATACCCCTGAGCTCCGGAACTAGCCTTGTTGCAAACCTCTGCACTTTCTGTAATTTCTTGACGTGTTTGACCAGGTATGAGTTCCAAACTGGTGCTGCATACTCCAGGGTGGGCCTGATGTACACAGTGTACATTGTCTCGAACGATTCCTTACTAAGGTATCAGAACGCTATTCTCAGGTTTGCCAGGCGCCCGTATGCTGCAGCAGTTATCTGGTTGATGTGTGCCTCCAGAGACATGCTCGGTGTTATGGTCACCCGAAGATCTTTCTCCTTGAGCGAGGTTTGCAGTCCTTGGCCACCTAGTCTATACTCTGTCTTCTTTGCCCTCCTCCGATCTTCATGACTTTGCATTTGGCAGGGTTGAATTCAAGAAGCCAGTTGCTGGACCATGTGTCCAGCCTGTCAAGGTCTCTTTGAAGTTCTGCCTGGTCCTCATCTGATTTAATTCTCCTCATTAACTTCACATCATCTGCAAACAGGGACACCTCTGAGTCTATCCCTTCCATCATGTCATTCACATATATCAGAAATAGCACTGGCCCTAGGACCGACCCCTGTGGGACCCCGCTCGTCACAGGTGCCCACTGTGATACCTCATTCTGTACCATGACTCGTTGCCTCCCTGTCAGATATTCTCTGATTCATTGCAGTGCCCTTCCTGTAATATGCGCCTGATCCTCTAGTTTCTGCACTAGTCGCTTGTGAGGAACTGTATCGAAGGCCTTCTTGCAGTCCAAGAAAATGCAATCAACCCACCCCTCTCGTGCCGCGCTTCTGTAACTTTGTCATAGAACTCCAGAAGGTTTGTGACACAGGATTTGCCTTCCATGAATCCGTGCTGGTTATCTTTTATAATCTTGTTCCGTTCCAGGTTATCCACCACTCTCCTCCTGATAATCTTCTCCATGACTTTGCTTACTATACAGGTCAGTGATACTGGTCTGTAATTTAGTGCCTCTTTTCTGTCTCCTTTTTTAAAAATGGGAACTACATTTGCGGTCTTCCATACCTCAGGCAGTTGCCCAGTTTCAAGGGATGTGTTGAATCTTGTGGTTAATGGCACACACAGTATATCTGCTCCCTCCCTTAGGACCCACGGTGGGATGTTGTCCGGTCCCATTGTCTTTGAGGTATCAAGGTCACTTAGCAGCCTCTTCACCTCCTCCTCAGTTGTGTGCATGTCGTCCAACGCCTGTTGGTCTATTCCCTGTTGGTGTCCCCCTCTGTCCTCTCTTCTCAGAGTCCTTGCTCTCTCCACTGTGAATACTTCCTTAAATCTCCTGTTGAGCTTCTCGCATACCTCTTGATCGTTTATTGTGAGTTTCCCACTTTCTTTCCTCAGCCTGATCACGTGGTCTATGACTGTCGTCTTTCTCCTAATGTGGCTAAACAGCAGTTTTGGGTCAGACTTGGCTTTCGATGCTATATCATTTTCGTACTGTCGCTGGGCCTCCTTCCTTATCTGTTCATATTCGTTTCTGGCTCTTCGGCTGATCTTGTTTTCCTGGGTCCTTTGCCTTCTATACCTCTTCCATTCTGTAATGCACTTAGTTTTTGCCTCCCTACTCCTTTGGTAAATCAAGGACTCGCTTCTTATGACCAGAGTCTTTGGTAAGATGGGTAAGGAAAAAGGATGGGTAAGGATAGAAATATTGGAAAAGGGTGGGAGGGATGAGTGAGGTAGGATATAAAAGAGAAGTGGCCCAACCACTTTGGTGCAATTTAAAAAGTGTATGTGTAATAATAGAATATTCTTGAAGGGGTATAATACTAACCCGTCAGAGTCACATAGATATAACAGATATGTAAGTACATGACTCTGAATTGGTAGTATATATATATAAGTTCCATTTTTTTTTTTTGCGATTGCATAACGAATATTTAAACGGCAAGGCAAGGCGGTAATTGTCTGCAGAACTGATGAAGAATTACTTGACATGTTAGCTTCTTTCAAGGTGGTGTCCCGCCATAGTAACTGTAGCGAGTTTATATCAGTAGATGTAAAAGCAGAAATGTTATACAAGATATCTCCCTAATTAGGGGCGATAATTTTCTTAGTAGACATAGAAGGGTTCCGGTGTTACCCAATCATCTTCATCTGCGGGGAGGTTGCTCATGATCATTGGTCGATGGTAATCGTCTTTATGGATGAAGCGACGCAGCCTCTGTGGGAGAGTCATTCTTTGGGTCCTGTGAGGAGGAGTGTTAATGATACAGTCAGTGGTATTTTCAACTTGGAGAGGATGTTCTCTATCTGGTATGTAGAGTTCTTTCATTGCATAGAGTTGTCTCTTCTTCAGCGTATCAAGGCGTACATTTAAGGCAGTAATATCCTGTTGTACGTGTAAATCTGCCATTTTGACTTTGTCTCTCCTCCTGGTGCCCGTAATAAAGCGAAGAGCTCTATTCTGGACCCGTTGTAACCGTAGCATGTTGGTCTTTGTTGTTAACGACATTGGGACACATGGGTATTCGAGTTAAAGTCTTATCATCATTTTATACAGATGTTTTTTGACATGTGAAGGGGCTTGATTAAATCTAAAGACTGCTAAGACCGGCTTTGGCTATGTTGATCTTTTAATGGACGTGAGATGTTGAGCAACCTGAGTCTTCAGCTTCCAATTGTGACCCCTTGTTTGTGTGTCCCATCTCTGGAACATCCTGTCTCTGTCCACCTTGTCTATTCCACACAGTATTTTGTATGTCGTTATCATGTCTCCCCTGACCTTCCTGTCCTCCAGTGTTGTCAGACCGATTTCCCTTAACCTTTCTTCATGGGATATTTCCCTTAGTTCTTGAACTAGCTTTGTTGCAAACCTTTACACTTTCTCTAATTTCTTGATGTGTTTGACCAGATGTGGGTTCCAAACTGGTGTATAAAGTCTTTAACGATTCCTTACGGAGGTACTGGAACGCTATTCTCAGGTTTGCCAAGCGCCTATATGCCACAGCAGTTATCTGGTTAATGTGTGCTTCTGGCGATGTACTCGGTATTATACTCACTCCTAGGTCTTTCTCCTTGAGTGAGGTTTGCAGCCTTTGGCCTCCTAGCCTATACTCTGTCTGCGGTCTTCTTTGCCCTCCTCTGATCTTCATGACTTTGCATTTGGCGGGGTTAAATTTTAGGAGCCAGTTTCTGGACCACACATCCAGCCTGTCCAGGTCTCTTTGTAGACCTGTCTGGTCTGCGTCTGATTTAATTCTCCTCATTAACTTCACGTCATTTTCAAACAGGGACACTTCTGAGTCTGTCCCTTCCGTCATGTCGTTCACATATACCAAAAATAGCACTGGTCCCAGGACTTACCCCTGTGGGACCCCTCTCGTCACTGGCGCCACTGTGATACCTCATCACGGACCATGACTCGCTGTTGCCTCCCTGTTAGGTATTCTCTGATCCATTGCAGTGCCCTTCTTGTTATACGTGCCTGTTTCTCTAGCTTCTGTACTAATCTCTTGTGAGGAACTGTGTCGAGGGGTTCTTGCAGTCCAAGAAAATGCAATCAACCCACCCCTCCCTCTCATTTCTTACTTCAGTTACCTTGTCATAAAACTCTAGTAGGTTTGTGACACAGGATTTGCCTTCCATGAATCCGTGCTGGCTGTCGTTTATAATCTTGTTCCGCTCCAGATGCTCCACCACTCTCCTCCTGATAATCTTTTCCAAGACTTTGCATACTATACATGTCAGTGACACTGGTCTATAATCTAGTGCTTCATTTCTGTCTCCCTTCTTAAAGATGAGGACTACATTTGCCTTCTTCCATACTTCAGGTAGTTGCCCAGTTTCAAGGGAAGTGTTGAAGATTTTGGTTAGAGGCACACGTAGTGTCCCTGCTCCCTCTCTAAGGACCCATGGAGAGATGTCCGGCCCCACCACCTTTGAGGTATCAAGGTCACTTAGGAGCTTCTCCACCTCCTCCTCAGTTGTGTGTATTAATCCAACACTTCTTGGTATATCCCTTGTTGCTGTACCCCACTGTTTTGTTTTCCCATTGTCCCTTCAGCCTCCACTCTAAATACTTCCTGAAATCTCATGTTGAGCTCCTCGCATACCTCCTGGTCGTTTCTTGTGAGCTACCCACCTTCCTTCTTCAGCCTGATTACCTGGTCCTTGACTGTTGTCTTCCTCCTGTTGTGGCTGTCGAGTAGTTTCGGATCAGACTTGACTTTCGATGCTATGTCATTTTCATACTTCCGCTGCACTTCCCTCCTTATCTGTGCATACTCGTTTCTGGCTCGTCGACTAATCTCTTTATTCTCCTGAGTCCTTTGCCTTCTGTACTTTTTCCATTCTCTAGAGCACTTACTTTTTGCCTCCCTGCACCTTCGGGTAAACCAAGGGCTTGTTCTGTCCTTCCCATTATTTCTGTTACCCTTGGGAACAAACCTTTTCTCTGCCTCCTTGCATTTTGTAGTTACAAAGTCCATCATTTCGTTTACTGATTTTCTTACCAACTCCTGTTCCCACTGAACCTCCTGCAGGAAAATCCTCATTCCTGTGTAGTCTTCCCTTTTATAGTTTAGCGTTTCCTTTTCTACTCCTGCTACCCTCTCCACTTTAAGCTCCACGATGTATTCGAAGCTCATAACTACGTGGTCACTAGCTCCAAGGGGCCTTTCATATGTGATGTGCTCAATGTCTGAGCTACTCAGGGTGAACACGAGGCCCAGTCTTGCTGGTTCATCCTCCCGTCTCTCTCTGGTAGTATCCCTAACATGCTGGTGCATGAGATTTGCCAGCACCACATCCATCATCTTGGCTCTCCATGTTTTGGTACCCCCACGTGGCTCCAGGTTTTTCCAATCAATCTCCCTGTGATTGAAGTCGCCCATGACCAGTAACTTCGCTGTACTTGAGTGAACCCTTCTTGCCACCTCAGCTAGAGTGTCCACCATTGCTCTGTTGCACTCATCATATTCATCTCTTGGCCTCCTGCGATTCTGTTTTGGGTTATACATCACTGCAATGACTACCTTGTGTTCCCCTGACTGAACTGTACCTACTATGTAATCCATTTCTCCAATCTTGTCCATACCTTCCATTTCTTGATAACCCCACCGGCTTTTTATTAGTAGTGCCAACCCTCCTCCCCCCCCCTGCTCCTTCTATCCTTCCTCAGGATCTGATATCCGAGTGGGAAGATTGCATCTGTTATTATCCCAGTGAGTTTTGTTTCTGTAACCGCTACGATGTCTGGGGACATCTCCTTGATTCTTTCATGCCACTCCTAACATTTATTCGTTATTCGATCCGTGTTCGTGTACCAAACCTTCAACTTCTTTTCAATAACTGTGATCTGGGGAGAGAGGTGGGTTAGGGGGAGCAGGCGCCCTGGCAGGGGCCTATAGGGGGTTGGTGTGGGGGTGGGGTCTGTGGTGTGGGGTGTGGGGGCAGAGGGCCTATGTGGGTTTTCAGTGGGGGTGGGGGTGAGGGGGATGGGGGAAGAGCCCCTATGGGGGGTTACAGTGGGGAAGGGGCTTGTGGTGAGGGGGATGGGGATAGAGGGTACAGTGTGTGGGTTGCTGTGGGTTGCTGTGAGGGTGGGGTTTGTGGTGAGGGGGATGGGGGAGAGGGTACATTGTGTTTACTGTGGGGGTGGGGTTTGTGCTGAGGGGGATGGGGGCAGAGGGTACAGTGAGTGGGTTTTGGGTTATGCTTGATTGCTTTGGGATTGTCATGGCTGTGTTCCTTCTGTGGGTGGTACTGGAGGGGGTTGTGTTTGTTCTTCCACGTGGGCCTGCTTTCTCCTGCTCTCCACCTTCCTTGCCTTCCATTCCTCCTTGCGATGTTGCACCCTCTCTTTCAGTGTCATCCTTTCTTCTTGTGTTCTGTCTCGGTCGAAGTACACACTCCAGAATACCTGATTGTCCCTTAGGCATACTTTCTCCTGCAAGATCCGGTTTCAAGCTGACTCTGCCTTGAAAATCACTTTGACTGGACGCTTTTTTCCCCTCGCAAACCACCCAATTCTCCGAAAATTTGTCAGCTGGGTCATGTCGTCCTCTCCTATTGCTTTCATGATGCTTTCAATCATTTTTTTTCTCCTCCTGTTTCCTTGCCTCGTAAGTTTCCCCATCTACTTCTTGGAGCCCATAGACAAAACCGGCCCTCACCCTTTCATCCTCCCACTGTGCTTCCCTGAGCATCCTCTGATTCAAATTAGTTCCTGCCATTGACGCGTTGCTTCTTACTGTCTCTTCCCTATCTGGTTTCCCTCTGCTTATTTGTTACTGGACATGGCAGTTGTCTCTTAGAGCCTCTCTGTATACGTGTGTAGATGTGTGTGTGTAGGTGTGTGTGTGTGTGTGTGTTGTGAGGGAGAGAGAAAAAGGAGGTGAAAGAGGAAGAGAGAGAGAAGGGGTAGCAGGGGAAAGAGAGAGGAGGGAGAATGAGGGAGAGATTGTTTGTGTGTGTGGGTCTGTATGTGGGTGGGAATGTGTGTGTGTGGGACTATATGAGTGTGGGTTTATTGAATATGTGAAAAGTAGTGGGCAGGAGTATGTATTAGGGTGTGTGAGTGTGGTACAGTTTGTGTGTTACACGTGGTCTGCAGTGCTCCTCTGACCTGCTCTGACCCACAACCTCGTACTAGCTTATGCCTTCTATGCTTATCCTTCTACAAGGTCTAAAATACACCTGTCTGTGTGTGTGTGTGTGTGTGTTTGTGTGTACTCATCTAGTTGTAGTCACATAGGTGTGGTTGCAGGGGTCGAGTCACAGCTCTTGGCCCCCACCTCTTCATTGGTCGCTAATAGGTCACTTCCTGCTTCATGAGCTTTATCATACCTCTTCTTAAAGCTATGTATGGATCCTGCCTTTACTACGTCACTCTCCAGGCTATTTCACTTCCTGACAACTCTGTGACTGAAGAAATACTTCCTAACATCCCTCTGATTCATCTGAGTCTTCAAGTTCCAAGTGTGACCCCTTGTCGTTGTGTCCCATCTCTGGAACATCCTGTCTCTTTCCCCTTTGTCTATGCCTCTCAGTATTTTATATGTCGTTATCATATCCCCCTCTCTCTCCTGTCCTCCAGAGTCGTCATATCGATTTCCCTTACCCTCTTCTCCTAGGACATACCCCTTAGCCCCGGGACTAGTCTTGTTGCTAACCTCTGCACTTTCTCTAGTTTCCTTACGTGTTTTGCTATGTGTGGGTTCCAAACTGGTGCTGCATACTCCAATATAGGCCTAACGTACACGGTGTACAGGGTCCTGAATCATTTCTTATTGAGATGTCGGAATGCTGTTCTTAGGTTTGCTAGGCGCCCGTATGCTGCAGCAGTTATATGGTTGATGTGCGCCTCCGGAGACGTACTCGGTGTTATACTCATACCGAGATCCTTTTCCTTGAGTGAGGTTAGTAGTCTCTGGCCCCCTAGACTTTACTCCGGCTGTGTGTGTGTGTGTGTGTGTGTGTGTGTGTGTGTGTGTGTGTGTGTGTGTGTGTGTGTGTGTTCTGGAGTTGGTACGTGTTAGTGTGTGTTGGAACATGTTGGTGTGTGTGCAGGTGTGTTGTTGTGTGTGTGTTGATGTATGCAGGTGTGTGTGATTGTTGTTTGTTGCTGTGTGTTTTTGTCTTTGTTGACTTTTGTTTGTGTGTACTCACCTACTTGTATTCAATTATTTAGGGTTGCAGGGGTCGATTCGTAGCTCCTGGCTCCGCCTCTTCGCTGGTCGTTACTAGGTCCACTCTTTCCCTACGCCAAGAGCTTAACACACCTCTTGAGTGTTACTGTGTTTGTGCGGGTATTGGTGTGTTTGTGTGTGCTGGTGTGTGGGTTATCGTTCTTCTGTGTGTTGGTGTACGTGTTGGTGGGTGTGATGGTATTGTTGTGTTGGGGCGATAGCTCTGGGTTGAGTGTTTGTTATTAAATTTATTGTTGTATGTTGGTGTTAAGTGGGTAGGGAAGAGCGTGTGTGTGTGTGCGTGTGTGTGTGTGTGGGTGTGTGTGTGTGTGTGTGTGATGATGAGCGCGTGTGTATGAGGATGAGTGTGTTGATGAGCGTATTTTCTCTAGTAACATGGCTACGTAAGTATAATTTAAACTTCTATTTGAAAAGTGAGATCGTTAATCCGTAGAATTTCTCATTTCCATTAACTTGCCGCTACTCTGTGAAAATAGATATATAGACATAGATATCTTCATCCATTTCTCCTGTATATGAGATAGATTATCCTGAGAGATGACAACTCTCAAGTGATAATTCCAGCAATGCTGGAAGGAAACGTTTAAGGCTCCCGTAGCTGATCAACCCTTGCTGGAATACTTGACTACATCCTCCCTGCACCAGCGAAGTCTCCCAGCTCTGGTTGACACATTTCAACACCTTATATGAGTCCCAGCCTGCATGATGGATTATGACAGGGAAAGATAACTAACTTTTGTTCCCACTGTGTAATTATCATATATAATAGAGTAGCAGCAGCACACAGCTACTGCATCCAATTTTGTAAGTGAAAGGAAACTGTGTTACGTACATTTTGCTGGTCTCCAGGTTTTACGTGTGTGTGTGTGTGTGTGTGTGTGTGTGTGTGTGTGTGTGTGTGTGTGTGTGTGTGTGTGTGTGTGTGTGTGTGTGTGTGTGTGTGTTTTAGGCTCTATCTTGTAGAATGTATTTTTACCTTTATGAAAAGTTAACTCCGAGTATAAGCATGAGAGTTTGTTGGATTTACTGTATTATAAAAATCTCTCTCATCTCCTATAAGTTCTTGAATACATTAATGTTCAAGTTGTTTTAAATGTGACAATACCGTAAAACTATAAGTAATTAAAAATTCTCGAAAGAAATCTTTTGGATGCGTGTACTACATCCATTGTGAAAGTTGAGATAACTTTTAATTAGGACAAAGTGGCAATCTCTTGAGACCAGAGTTAATATAAATATGCAATATCTATTGGACAATAATCCGAAGCTTTGTTCATTCATGTGAGAGATACAGGCCATTGTGTAGACTGGACTAATGCAAAAAAATTCTTCCCTGTAATTCTACAGTTCAAGGAAATAAGAACATAAGAATGAAGGAACACTGCAGAAGGTATACTGGCCTACTGGGGTGACATGTCCAGTGGTACTAGGCACCTAATGTTTGAAACATCGATGGATCAGTGATTAACGGTGTCTCGGAATTTTGGTGGATTTCTTGGATGGCTTGCTAAAATATCAGGGGTTCAATCCCCGGCTTGTCGCAGTATTGTTATACACACACAAGCATACACACACACACACACACACACACTCACACACACACACTCACACACACACACTCACACACACACACACACACACACACACACACACACACACACACACACACACACACACACACACACACGACAACTGGTGAGTCTAATATTCTTTCACAAGTGCACTGATATTATTTATACCATTTCTACACCATTTCTACACGAATGCAGTAGTCTGCATAACATAAATCTTCTATTCTTTGTGAGAATAAAAACTCAAAGTGGAAAGCAAACGAAATGTAGCAGAGGCCTGGGGACGTGAGTAATCAACACACACACACACACACACACACACACACACACACACACACAACTAACCTAACCATTAGCTCATAAATCACCCCACCACACACACATTTTAACGATAAGCTGAAGCAGCTAGAACATCCCAAAAGGATAAAAAAATGGGCTCTCAAAAGGGAGGACGTAAAGGCAAGAGAACCGATGATGGCTGGTCGGAAAAGGAAGAATGGGTAGAACGGCTCAAGAACAAAATGGAACAACAATGGGAGAAAAGGTTAAACGAGCTTTGCAATAACATGTTAGAGCAAATATTTGCAGAGAGCAAGAAGTGGGTATCACGAGCTGTAGTAGCTGAGGCAAAGATACAGAGATTGGAGGAAGAAATGGATGTGCTGAAGCAGGATCTAAAGATGAGGTCCGAAAGGAGCAAGATGACTGAAATGGGAACATCAGCAGGCAGCGAGGGGACTGAAGGAGGGGATGGATCTAAGCAGTCTTTTGCAGCAGTAATATCAGGCCATCTTAGTGTCTGGGAGATGATTAGGGAAACAGCAAAGGAGATGCTTAAATCAGATCCAGAGATACAGAGGGAAAAGAAATGGGAAGAGGAGAGGGAGAGGTCAATTATTCATGGGCTTCAGGAGGCTAAAAGGCATAGCACTAACAGACAAAACTTACAGGGATGATAACAGATGCAATTTTTCCACCTGGATATAAGATTATGAGGAAAGACAGAGAGAACAGAGGAGGGGGGGAGTAGCATTGCTCATAAAAAACCAGTGGAGTTTTGAGGAGATGAGAGGAATGGAAAGAAGGGAAACAGACGACTTCATTGTAGGAACACTTCAGACTGGTGGTCCAAAGGTGATGATAGCATTGATGTATAACTCACCACTTAACAGCAGGAGAACAAGAGAAGAGTATGATGTGCACAGTAGGACAATAGTGGATACACTAGCTGAAGTGGCCAGGAGGGCTCATATGGGTAGGATATAATTTCTTATAATGGGGAATTTCAATCATAAAGAGATTGACTTGGAAAACCTAGAGCCACATGGGGGACCAGAAACATGGAGGGCTAAGATGTTGGAGACTGTACTGGAGAACTTCATGCATCAACATGTTAGGGATACAACCAGAGAGAGAGGAGAGGATGTTGCAGCAAGGCTGGATCTCGTATTCACCTTGAATAGTTCAAACATAAGGGATATCACCCACGAAAAACCCCTTGGCGCTAGTGATCATGATGTCCTGAGTTTTGAATATCTTGTCGAGTTAAAAGTGAAGAATGCAGCAGCACCAGAACAAAGAGAGAAACCAAACTTCAAAAAAGGGGACTACATAGGAATGAGAAGTTTCCTGCATGAAGTGCAGTGGGAAAGAGAAATAGATGGAAAGACAGTAAATGAAATGATGGAAATAGTAACCACTAAGTGCAGGGAGGCAGAGGAAAGGTTCATACCAAAGGGCAACAGGAAAAATGGTAAGACCAGAGTGAGCCCATGGTTTAATTGGAGGTGTAAAGAGGCCAAAGCCAAGTGTGCTAGAGCATGGAAAAGGTATAGAAGGCAAAGGACTGAAGAAAACAAGGAGCCGAGCAGAAGAACCAGAAACGAATATGCAGGGATAAGGAGAGAGGCCCAGAGACAATACGAGAACGACATAGCATCAAAAGCCAAATCTGAACCAAAGTTGTTATACAGTCACATTAGGAGAAAAACAACAGTCAAGGACCAGGTAATCAGGCTGAGGAAAGAAGGAGGGAAGCTGACGAAGACTGACCAAGAAGTATGTGATGAACTAAACAAAAGATTTAGAGAAGTATTCATAATAGAGTCAGGAATGCTTCCAGCAAACTGTGGAGGTAGGGTGCACCAGCAGGTGCTGGACACAATACACATAACCAAGGTAGAGGCGAAACTGCTAGACGAACTCGATACCTCAAAGGCGGTGGGTCCAGATAACATATCTCCATGGATACTGAGAGAGGGAGCAGAGGAACTGTGTGTGCCATTAGCAGCAATCTTCAGTAAATCTATCGAAACAGGGCAGTTGCCTGAGGCGTGGAAGACAGCACATGTAGTTCCAATTTTTAACAAAGGGGACAGACAGGCAGCATTAAACTACAGACCAGTGTCACTGACCTGTATAGTATGTAAAGCCATGCAAAAGATTATCAGGAGAAAAGTAGTGGAACACATTGAAAAGATAGGGCTCATACATGACAGTCAGCATGGCTTCAGAGATGGGAAATCCTGTGTCACAAATTTACTTGAGTTCTACGATAAGGTAACAGAAATAAGACAGGAGAGAGAGGGATGGGTAGATTGCATCTTTTTAGATTGCAAGAAGGCTTTTGACACTGTACCACATAAGAGACTGGTGCAAAAATTAGAGGAGCAGGCAGGAATAACGGGAGAAGTACCGCAATGGATCAGGGAATACCTGACAGGAAGGAAACAACGTGTGTTGGTACGTGCTGAAGTGTCGGAGTGGGCGAGGATCAGTTAAGATTACAAGGGGATCTGGACAAACTACAAGTATGGTCCGACAAATGGCTCCTGGAGTTTAACCCCAGTAAGTGTAAGGTCATGAAGATTGGGGAAGGACACGGAAGACCGCAGACGGAGTACAGGTTAGGAAACCAACAGCTGCAAACGTCAGTTAGAGAAAAGGATCTTGGGGTAAGCATTATAACGAACATGTCCCCTGAGGCACACATCAATCAAATAACTGCTGCAGCATATGGGAGATTGGCAAACCTGAGATTGGCGTTTAGACATCTGAGTAAGGTGTCATTCACGACATTGTACACAGTGTACGTAAGGCCTATACTGGAATATGCAGCGCCAGCATGGAACCCTCACTTAGTCAAACAGGTCACGAAACTGGAGAAAGTGCAAAACTTTTGCAACACGATTAGTCCCGGAACTGAGGGATATGTCTTATGAGGAGAGGTTAAGGGTACTCAACCTGATGACACTAGAGGATAGGAGGGATAGAGGGGACATGATAACAACGTATAAAATACTAAGAGGCATTGACAAGGTGGACAAGGATCGAATGTTTCAGAGATGGGATACAGAAACAAGGGGACACAATTGGAAACTGAAAACCCAGATGAGTCATATGGATGTTAGGAAGTATTTCTTTAGTCTTAGAGTTGTCAGGAACTGGAATAATCTGGAGAGTGAAGTAGTGGAAGCAAGTTCCATAAATAGCTTTAAGAAGACAAATATCATGGAGCAGGGAGAGAGTGAATTAGTATCGACCAGTGAAGAGGCGGGGCCAGGAGCTATGACTCGACCCCTGCAACCACATATAGGTGAGTACACACACACACACACACACACACACACACACACACACACACACACACACACATATATATATATATATATATATATATATATATATATATATATATATATATATATATATATATATATATATATATATATATATATATATATTTGCATAATAAGTTATGCAAATGTATAATTTTGCACCAAGATTAACCTAGCAGTCTAATATTACCTTGCTAAAATTCATGTAATATAATGTATGCTTTATCAGACTCAGCCTATTTTAAGTCAGCCTAATATTTTTTTCATTTGCTTAGCAATTTATTGAACATACATAAAATACATTATCTGGTAATGTTTAGACTTATTTTATAGTTATTGCAGCAGTGAACCGATAATTGTCTTCTTAAGCAAAACGATCTTTGCTTTACAAGCCAAGTGACACACACATCGTAGTGACACACACATCGTAGTGACACACACATCGTAGTGACACACACATCGTAGTGACACACACATCGTAGTGACACACACATCGTAGTGACACACACATCGTAGTGACACACACATCGTAGTGACACACACATCGTAGTGACACACACATCGCAGTGACACACACATCGTAGTGACACACACATCGTAGTGACACACACAGTGTGTGTCACTACATCTGAAGATTCCTGAAAACAAATGCATGTAGTGTGAATGCTGACTAAGAATAATCACATTAGATTCTGGTGCATATACACATCTAAGTTCAAAGTTTACAAGTTACAGAGACCCCTGGAAAACCTAATTTTTCAAAAATTTATTGAAAGAAAAAATTCGTACCTGATACAACTGAAATGTTTATCACAATGATTAACTCGTATTTTTTATGTCAAATATAATGAATGATTTTTGAAGCTGTGACATTTGAACAAAATTCAACGAAATTATGTATGGGACTTTTTTTTTTTACTCCCGAGATTCGTACTCACGGAAAAAATGAAAGGTAATTTAATTGACCCACCAATTGTTGATAAATATTGTTATCCTTAATAAAAGCCTAATTTAGAAATTATTAAATATAAAATTTATAGGAAGCAAACTGTTAAAATTATTTTTTAGTTTTTATCACTAACAAGAACCGAATAATTTGGTCCTTATTAGTGACATTATTGCGTCCGTGTTAGTGACATTATTGCATCCGTGTTAGTGACATTATTGGGTCCTTGTCTGTGACATTATTCGGTCCTTGTTTGTGATATTATTCAGTCCTTGTTAGTGACATTATTCGGTCCTTGTTAGTGACATTATTCGGTCCTTGTTTGTGACATTATTCGGTCCTTGTTAGTGACATTATTCGGTCCTTGTTAGTGACATTATTCGGTCCTTGTTAGTGACATTATTGGGGTCTTGTTAGTGACATTATTGGGGTCTTGTTAGTGACATTATTCGGTCCTTGTCTGTGACATTATTCGGTCCTTGTTTGTGATATTATTCAGTCCTTGTTAGTGACATTATTCGGTCCTTGTTAGTGACATTATTCGGTCCTTGTTAGTGACATTATTCGGTCCTTGTTAGTAACATTTTTGGGTTCTTGTTAGTGACATTATTGGGTTCTTGTTAGTGACAGTATTGGGTTTTTGTTATTGACATTATTCGGTCCTTGTTAATGACATTATTCAGTCCTTGTTAATGACATTATTCGGTCCTTTTTAGTAACGTTTTGGGTTCTTGTTAGTGACATTATTGGGTTCTAGTTAGCGACATTATTCAGTCCTTGTTAGTGACATTATTGGGGTCTTGTTAGTGACATTATTCAGTCCTTGTTAGTGACATTATTGGGGTCTTGTTAGTGACATTATTCAGTCCTTGTTAGTGACATTATTCAGTCCTTGTTAGTGACATTATTCAGTCCTTGTTAGTGACATTATTGGGGTCTTGTTAGTGACATTATTGGGTTCTAGTTAGCGACATTATTCAGTCCTTGTTAGTGACATTATTCAGTCCTTGTCTGTGACATTATTCGGTCCTTGTTTGTGATATTATTCAGTCCTTGTTAGTGACATTATTCGGTCCTTGTTAGTGACATTATTCGGTCCTTGTTAGTGACATTATTCGGTCCTTGTTAGTAACATTTTTGGGTTCTTGTTAGTGACATTATTGGGTTCTTGTTAGTGACAGTATTGGGTTTTTGTTATTGACATTATTCGGTCCTTGTTAATGACATTATTCAGTCCTTGTTAATGACATTATTCGGTCCTTTTTAGTAACGTTTTGGGTTCTTGTTAGTGACATTATTGGGTTCTAGTTAGCGACATTATTCAGTCCTTGTTAGTGACATTATTGGGGTCTTGTTAGTGACATTATTCAGTCTTTGTTAGTGACATTATTGGGGTCTTGTTAGTGACATTATTCAGTCCTTGTTAGTGACATTATTCAGTCCTTGTTAGTGACATTATTCAGTCCTTGTTAGTGACATTATTGGGGTCTTGTTAGTGACATTATTGGGTTCTAGTTAGCGACATTATTCAGTCCTTGTTAGTGACATTATTCAGTCCTTGTTAGTGACATTATTGGGGTCTTGTTAGTGACATTATTCAGTCCTTGTTAGTGACATTATTGGGGTCTTGTTAGTGACATTATTCAGTCCTTGTTAGTGACATTATTCAGTCCTTGTTAGTGACATTATTCAGAACTTGTTAGTGACATTATTGGGGTCTTGTTAGTGACATTATTCAGTCCTTGTTAGTGACATTATTGGGGTCTTGTTAGTGACATTATTCAGTCCTTGTTAGTGACATTATTCAATCCTTGTTAGTGACATTATTCAGTCCTTGTTAGTGACATTATTGGGGTCTTGTTAGTGACATTATTCGGTCCTTGTTAGTGACATTATTGGGGTCTTGTTAGTGACATTATTCAGTCCTTGTTAGTGACATTATTCAGTCCTTGTTAGTGACGTTATTCAGTCCTTGTTAGTGACATTATTGGGGTCTTGTTAGTGACATTATTCAGTCCTTGTTAGTGACATTATTGGGGTCTTGTTAGTGACATTATTCAGTCCTTGTTAGTGACATTATTCAGTCCTTGTTAGTGACATTATTCAGTCCTTGTTAGTGACATTATTCAGTCCTTGTTAGTGACATTATTGGGGTCTTGTTAGTGACATTATTCGGTCCTTGTTAGTGACATTATTGGGGTCTTGTTAGTGACATTATTCAGTCCTTGTTAGTGACATTATTCAGTCCTTGTTAGTGACATTATTCAGTCCTTGTTAGTGACATTATTGGGGTCTTGTTAGTGACATTATTCGGTCCTTGTTCGTGACATTATTGGGGTCTTGTTAGTGACATTATTCAGTCCTTGTTAGTGACATTATTCAGTCCTTGTTAGTGACATTATTCAGTCCTTGTTAGTGACATTATTCAGTCCTTGTTAGTGACATTATATCGTGATTAATTTTCCTCTAATCGCTGTTCATATATTTTGATTTAAACTAAAAGTATAATTTTAACAGTTTGCTTCCTATAAATTTTATATTTAGTAATTTCTTAATTAGTCTTTTATTAAGGATAACAATATTTATCAACAATTGGTGGGTCAATTAAATTACCTTTTATTTTTCTGTAAGATTCTCGGGGGGGGGGGGGATATGAACAGTGATTAGAAGAAAATTAATCACGATATGATGTCACTGACAAGGACCTAATAATGTCACTGACAAGGACCTAATAATGTCACTGACAAGGACCTAATAATGTCACTAACAAGGACCTAATAATGTCACTGACAAGGACCTAATAATGTCACTGACAAGGACCTAATAATGTCACTGACAAGGACCTAATAATGTCACTGACAAGGACCTAATAATGTCACTGACAAGGACCTAATAATGTCACTGACAAGGACCTAATAATGTCACTGACAAGGACCTAATAATGTCACTGACAAGGACATAATAATGTCACTGACAAGGACCTAATAATGTCACTGACAAGGACCTAATAATGTCACTGACGAGGACCAAATAATGTCACTGACGAGGACCAAATAATGTCACTGACAAGGACCTAATAATGTCACTGACAAGGACCTAATAATGTCACTGACAAGGACCTAATAATGTCACTAACAAGGACCTAATAATGTCACTGACAAGGACCTAATAATGTCACTGACAAGGACATAATAATGTCACTGACAAGGACCTAATAATGTCACTGACAAGGACCTAATAATGTCACTGACGAGGACCAAATAATGTCACTGACGAGGACCAAATAATGTCACTGACAAGGACCTAATAATGTCACTGACAAGGACCTAATAATGTCACTGACGAGGACCAAATAATGTCACTAACAAGGACCTAATAATGTCACTGACAAGGACCTAATAATGTCACTGACAAGGACCTAATAATGTCACTGACAAGGACCTAATAATGTCACTAACAAGGACCTAATAATGTCACTGACAAGGACCTAATAATGTCACTGACAAGGACATAATAATGTCACTGACAAGGACCTAATAATGTCACTGACAAGGACCTAATAATGTCACTGACAAGGACCAAATAATGTCACTGACGAGGACCAAATAATGTCACTGACGAGGACCAAATAATGTCACTGACAAGGACCAAATAATGTCACTGACAAGGACCAAATAATGTCACTGACAAGGACCAAATAATGTCACTGACAAGTACCAAATAATGTCACTGGCAAGGACCAAATAATGTCACTGACAAGGACCAAATAATGTCACTGACAAGGACCGAATTATGTCACTGACAAGGACCGAATTATGTCACTAACAAGGACCAAATAATGTCACTGACAAGGACCGAATAATGTCACTGACAAAAACCGAATTATGTCACTAACAAGGCCCAAATAATGTCACTGACAAGTACCAAATAATGTCACTGACAAGGACCGAATGATGTCACTAACGAGGACCAAATAATGTCACTGACAAGGACCAAATAATGTCACTGACAAGGACCAAATAATGTCACTGACAAGGACCAAATAATGTCACTGACAAGGACCAAATAATGTCACTGACAAGAACCAAATAATGTCACTGACAAGGACCGAATGATGTCACTAACAAGGCCCAAATAATGTCACTGACAAGGACCGAATGATGTCACTAACAAGGACCAAATAATGTCACTGACAAGGACCGAATAATGTCACTGACAAGGACCGAATTATGTCACTAACGAGGACCAAATAATGTCACTGACAAGGACCAAATAATGTCACTGACAAGGACCAAATAATGTCACTGACAAGGGCCGAATAATGTCATTGACAAGGACCAAATAATGTCACTGACAAGGACCGAATAATGTCACTAACAAGGACCAAATAATGTCACTGACAAGGACCGAATGATGTCACTGACAAGGACCGAATGATGTCACTGACAAGCACCGAATTATGTCACTAACAAGACCCAAATAATGTCACTGACAAGGACCAAATAATGTCATTGACAAGGACCGAATGATGTCACTAACAAGGACCAAATAATGTCATTGACAAGGACCGAATGCTGTCACTAATAACCAAATAATGTTACTGACAAGGACCGAGTGATGTCACTAACAAGGCCCAAATAATGTAACTGACAAGGACCGAATGACGTCACTAACAAGAACAGAATATTGTCACTAACAAGAACCAAATGATGTCACTGACAAGGACCGAATGATATCACAAACAAGGACCAACTAGTGTCACTGACAAGAACCGAATGATGTCACTAACATGGACCACATAATGTCACTGACAAGGACCGAATGATGTCACTAACAAGGCCCAAATAATGTCACTGACAAGAACCGAATGACGTCACTAACGAGGACAGAATATTGTCACTAACAAGAACCAAATGATGTCACTGACAAGGACCGAATGATATCACTAACAAGGACCAACTAATGTCACTGACAAGGACCAAATGATGTCACTAATAACCAAATAATGTTACTGACAAGGACCGAGTGATGTCACTAACAAGGCCCAAATAATGTAACTGACAAGGACCGAATGACGTCACTAACAAGAATAGAATATTGTCACTAACAAGAACCAAATGATGTCACTGACAAGGACCGAATGATATCACAAACAAGGACCAACTAGTGTCACTGACAAGAACCGAATGATGTCACTAACATGGACCACATAATGTCACTGACAAGAACCGAATGATGTCACTAACATGGACCACATAATGTCACTGACAAGAACCGAATGACGTCACTAACGAGGACAGAATATTGTCACTAACAAGAACCAAATGATGTCACTGACAAGGACCGAATGATATCACTAACAAGGACCAACTAATGTCACTGACAAGGACCAAATGATGTCACTAACAAGGACCGAATGATGTCACTAACAAGGACCAAATAATGTCACTAACAAAGACCGATTAATGGTACTAATAAGGACTGAATAATGTCACAAAGACTGAATAATGGTATTAACAAAGACCGAATAATGGCACTAACAAGGACAGAATAATGGTACTAACAAGGACCGAATAATGGTACTAATAAGGGCTGAATAAAGTCACTAACATGGACTGAATTATGTCAGTAACAAAAACCGAAGAATGGTACTAACAATGACTGAATAATGTCGCTAACAAAGACCGTATAATGTCACTAAGAAGGACTGAATAATGACATTAACAAGGACCGAATAATGACATTAACAAGGACTGAATAATGCCACTACCAAGGAGCGACGAGGTAACTATCCTCGCAAATAAATTGTTTCTCGCTAACGATTTTCAGCAAATTTCTCGATTAACGTTATTTATTCGACGATCGATTAGATTAATTTAAGTTAGAGTGACGTCTGTTGAATTTTAGTTAATCAGTAACAAGGATTGAGATAAAATTTTTAAAGCCTCGGGAAATTAAATAATCTTCAGTAATTATGAAGAGGAAGTTATCCTATGTAATCCTGTAAATACAGCAGTGAGGTTCAAGATAGCCTTGAGATATATTTATGTTCAGATGCTGGTATAATTCACAGGTTGGATACAGTCAGATGCTGCTGGTACGAATAATTGTCATTAATAAAACAGTAATTCACAAAAAAATACAGACCAGAATTCAGATGTTTTGCGCAATTATTACAAAAATGGCTCCTACTTAAGAAACATAAATTACAGAGGCCACAGATGGTGGCCTTCTGGGAAGACAGGAGTGAAAGAGGACACGTGATATCCATAGCAAAAAGATAGAAGTATGAGAGAGAAAATTGATATTGACGATATATTATTACTATCACTAAGCAAAAGTAGTTGGTATTAAGAAACTAGTTGGTATAAACAAAACTAGTTAGTGTAAACAAAGCTAGTTTGTATAAACAAAAATATTTGGTGTAAACAAAACTAGTTGGCATAAACAAAACTAGTTGGTGTAAACAAAACTAGTTGGTGTAAACAAAACTAGTTGGTGTAAACAAAACTAGTTGGCGTAAACAAAACTAGTTGGTGTAAACAAAACTAGTTGGTGTAAACAAAACTAGTTGGTGTAAACAAAACTAGTTGGTGTAAACAAAACTAGTTGGCGTAAACAAAACTAGTTGGTGTAAACAAAACTAGTTGGTGTAAACAAAACTAGTTGGTGTAAACAAAACTAGTTGGTGTAAACAAAACTAGTTGGCGTAAACAAAACTAGTTGGCGTAAACAAAACTAGTTGGTGTAAACAAAACTAGTTGGTGTAAACAAAACGAGTTGGTGTAAACAAAACGAGTTGGTGTAAACAAAACGAGTTGGTGTAAACAAAACTAGTTGGTGTAAACAAAACGAGTTGGCGTAAACAAAACTAGGTGGTGTAAACAAAACTAGTTGGTGTAAACAAAACTAGTTGGTGTAAACAAAACTAGTTGGTGTAAACAAAACTAGTTGGTGTAAACAAAACTAACTGGTGTAAACAAAACTAGCTGGTGTAAACAAAACTAGTTGGTGTAAACAAAACTAGTTGGTGTAAACAAAACTAGTTGGTGTAAACAAAACTAGCTGGTGTAAACAAAACTAGTTGGTGTAAACAAAACTAGCTGGTATACAGCTGCATACTTTAATATAAGAAATACTAAGTAAGAACACTGAAACAAGCTGATATACACAGTGTTTGACAGCTGGAATGGAATCAGAGTAGAGGCAGTACTGTATGTGTAACAACCACTGCTAACGTACATGTGTAACAACCATTGCTAACGTACATGAGAAGACAAGTGAAACAAGGACACCATGGACATACCTCTGCTATTAAAACTATAAACAAGTGATAGCAATAAAAGATAATCTTTTCCACACCAGAGGATTTACATACGTTGAGCACTTGGAGTAAGATATAGATGATGGAATTTAATGTTTACAAAGTCACATAATGAAAATGGGTAAAAATCCAATGACCTTCATAAAAATTACATATTCTTAGCTCACAAAATCGTAATAACAAGACTGAAAACAAACTAGGGAACGGCTGGTGTTTGAACCCCATGGCGAGTGAGTCGTAAAACTCCAGGCCAGTGCGTAAGGCGAGCGGCTTACTCGCCATGGGGTTCAAACCCCACCCGTTCTCTGGTGTGTTTATATATTCATAAAAATGACTGAGGTGAAAAATTAAAAGCAGCGGCGAGGCGTTCTTTTTCTATACAACATTTATTAATAAATTTCAAGAAGATGAATGAAGATATGCTCATTTTTATATATAGTTTGTTAGGGAGCATTTTTTGAAAACATACTCCCTATGATCCAATGACTTGGAGCTACCCATTAGTTCCATGAATTAAATCTGATTACCTTACATTCCCTGCTGCTGTTAGGACCCCTGCTAGTTTAACACATAGTTAAAGGCACCAGCATTGACCTCGTTGGAATACAGTATCTATGATGTTAATATGACATTACCTATGATGTTAATATTGCATTACTCATGATCTTAATATCACATTACCTATTCTGTTAATATCACATTATTATGTTAATGTCACATTACCTATGAAGGTGACATTACCTATGAGGGTGACAGTGACATATTACCTATTGGGGTGACAGTAACACATTACCTATACTAGTGACAGTGACATTATATATGAGAGTGACAGTGACACATTACCTATGGTTGTTATGACGGTGAGAGAGTAGAGAAATCCTCCCTCTATGGACCACTTGTTGGGTAGAGTGGTGTTGCCTCCGTCCCAGCCCTCGTCCACCAGTTTTATGATGGCTCGCTGATATGTGAGCATAATGTGGGACACATTAGCCCTCCAGTTGGGCTTGTCAAGCACGTTGTACATCACTGTGATGTTCCACAGCTGCTCAATGGTCTGGTTGCGAATAACGTCGGCGGTGATGACAACGTCATTTTGGCTCTCGATGGCGGAGAAGAGGAAGGCTCCCATGATGGTGTAGCCCACCATGAGGCCGCATACGCCCACGTTGCTGAAGATAAAGGCGATGGTGGAGCGGCAGCAGTCCTTGAGCTTCTCCCCGAAGGGCTTGACGTAGTGGTAATGAGGGGCATGACTCTGGTGGGAATGCCTCGAGCCCCGCCCGCGTTCTATAGCCATTTTGAGGGAGGGAATTTGCGGGTGGACGGTAGTAAAGTTCCTTCAGCACACTGCGAACTCAGTCGCGGTGGGTAAGGGTAGCCAGCAGGCATTACTACTGAGGCCAAAGGCCACCACACTCACAAACACGCGTAGTACAACACATAATCAACTACCCGAGATGCGGGGTGCACTATCTGGGAAAGAAGAGACACAGCTCAAGGGTTCAAGAGCCTCCTTCCTCCTGCCGTCAGAAGGCGACGACGTGGAGTGAGTTCTGGCGAGAAGAACAGCAGGTGGGAGAGTTAGCCGTGTGGTAGACCCGGCCCCAAGACCATGGCAGCGCCCCAGTCTGCGTCCGACAGCGAGAAAAACATCCGCAGAGGCAGGCAGAAGCGAGCAGGCAGGAATGCGAGAGGCCAGAAGAATTCCATCTTCAACTGGTGAATGAGGTTCGTGGCCTTGAGGCATGGGTGCAGACGGGAAGATGGCAGCGGAGGGATGCCACGGCAGCGGACGGTCGTCTACCCTGCAACACACAACACACATTATTGTGAGCGCTGCGGTGGGGACACAAGCACTGGTAGCCGCGGTGTGCTCAGTGTGTGTCTGCCAGGGCCACCTTGGCACCCTGCGAGGCTATTATTGTACTACGTTACAACTTTCTCATCCAACTCACCTGTTCGAAGGATAAATCTTCAGCTGCATGATGCCAACACAACAGGTACACGAAGAGAACACAACACGTAAACAGCTTAAGATATCTTGCACACACACACACACACACACACAAACACACACACCCACACACACCCACGCAAACACACACACACACACACACACACACACACACACACACACACACACACAAGGGGACACAGTTGGAAGTTGAAGACACAGATGAATCACAGGGATGTTAGGAAGTATTTCTTCAGCCACAGAGTAGTCAGTAAGTGGAATTGTTTGGGAAGCGATGTAGTGGAGGCAGGATCCATACATAGCTTTAAGCAGAGGTATGATAAAGCTCACGGTTCAGGGAGAGTGACCTAGTAGCGATCAGTGAAGAGGCGGGGCCAGGAGCTCGGACTCGACCCCCGCAACCTCAACTAGGTGAGTACACACACACACACACACACACACACTGACACGCACTGCGATCCATTTAACGGATCGGATATATAGAGCAAAACTTATAGAGGCAGTAATGAAAAAATTCATTATCCGAACATGTTACAGAAACCACAAAATGGCTGGCAAAGGATGAACCAGCTTCACTTAAAATGGTTTTCACCTTGTATGACTCTGATATGGGACAGATAAAATACGGCCTACCGTTAAGGTACAATGACAACACACGTTGCTTAGTTTTGAACACTTGGTGAACGTGAGAGTTGGAAAGAAGAGGGTTACGAACGAATCATAAATCATTCTAAATTAGAAGAGGTGATGAGAGAGTTTCTGAAAGGTACCCAGGAGCTCAGGAAATAAAATGGTCGGATAACCCACAAGATGATGGAGGACCTAGCCAGAAAGTGGCAGGAGGCCACCGCAAGGTTTATATCTATGAAGAGAGGTGGAAAAGAGGAATACGGACAGCCCTTGGTTTAATGAGACCTGGTCAGAGGCCACAAGAAGGAGCGAAAGACCCTGGAAATAGAAGAGGGCGCTAATGATAGCAGAGCAGAAGGAAAGCACAACAGAAATGGCAAAATCATAACCGTAACTACTACATAGACACACAAGAAACACTGTTACTTTCAAAGACCCAGTAATAAGGTTGAAGAAGGAAGAAGTACTCGCAAAGATGATAGAGAGGGATGCGACGAATTAAGCCAAAGATTTAATGAAGGAGGAGGAGACAAGTACAGTGCCAGGAAGCAGGAATGGAAGGGGTAACCAGCAGAAACTAGACAGAAGTCACGTACCAAAGGAGAAAGTAATGAAGCTACTGAAAGAGTTGGACATATCAGAAGTTATGAGGCCTGACAACATTATCCAGGAAAATAGTGTAAACATATAGCTCAGATTTACAATACATTATTAGGTAAGAGAAAACTTGCATTAGACTGGAGCACTGCAAATGTGGCTCCAGTAAACATAGACAAAAGGCACTGAATTACCACTATCATTGACATGAATAATGCTCATAGAATTAGAAGAGAGGGAATGGTTGGTTGAGCACTTTTGGAGAAGAGTTACAGAAAGCGAGGATGGAGTTAGGGCAGACTTCCACACTAACTACTGAGTTCACTGAGTTCTATGACAGAATAATGGAAATCATGTTGAAAGATAAGAATGGGTTGACTACCTTTTACTGGACTGCTGGAAAGCACATGACACTGTGCCCCAAAGAGATTTTGATTAACAGATTAGAGGAGCACTACAATTGAGCATAGAGAACCTAACAAGCTGAAGATTGAGGGTGAATTTAAGGGTAAAAGCTTCAAGACTGAGACATTTAACGAGTAGGGTTCCTTAAGGATCAGTACTAGGACCATTACTTTTCATAACATATGTAAATGATCTGCCAGAGAGGATTGAATCCTGGGTATCATTGCTTACTCTTGATGAAAAACTAAGATAAAAGCAGAAGAAAATAGACAAGACTTGAACAAACAGCAAGAGTGATGAAACACCTGGTTACCAGAGTTTAACTTAAGTAAGTGGGGAGGGGGAGAGAAGACCAGATTCTCTCACTTGATAGATAAGAAACTACAAATATTCATCAAGGAGAAGGCTTGTGCCATATCCATCACATCGCCAGAAGTACACATAAATCACATAACATTTGCAGCATATGAGACGTCTGCTAATCTCAGAACTTGCAGCCAGTCCTCTAAACCTCCGACAACATCACACTTATAAAGATTCAAATGGGTAACTGTTAAAGATCCTTAATAGTTAAATAATTACTGATTTGCTCCGAGCACGCGCATTGGCTGTCCCTTTTCTGCTTTGGTATGGTGTGTTATATATTTTTTATTATTTTTTTAGGGATATGAACAACCTCACTTAACCTAACTTAGAACTGTGCTGCAAACCCTTTGCAAAAGAATCTACATAAACACTTGGAGGACTGCCTTCACAAACCTTAATTAACAACTATTCGTTTAAGACTTGGTACGACATATCTGATCATTTGCAAAACAGCGATAGGGGGAGTTGAATGATAGTTCTAGGTCTTTCGTGTTGCAATCAACACAGCAGGAGCTTGTAATGTTGCAGAAATTAGCAGGAAGTCCAAGCAGATTAGTTCAGGGGGACGTTTTAGCTTGAATGAGCTAGAATTATATAGAATTATATAGAAAGACTAAAAGAATTGAATCTGATGACTTTAGAAGACGACTAGGTAGGACATGATTACGACATAAAAGGTACTCAGAGAGCGTGACATAAACACAGGTATAAGAACAGCCTGATAGACAAGCGAGGCGAGGTGGTATTGCTGGAAGATAAACACTTAAGATGAGACAGTGAATATGAAGTTGATAAGACACATGTGCAACAGTTACGTATCTTTATTCCAAAACTTTTTGTCTACACAGTAGGTTTCTTCGGTCGAATACAAAGGAGGCAGCAGAAGTAGTAGAGATTTAAAGACGACGGAATCAGTTCATCATCCTTGAAGATGTTGTGAACTAATTACATCTCTACTGCTTCTGCTGTCTCCTCTGTACTCGACTGTACTCCTGCTGTGTAGGCGAAACGTTTCGGAATAAAGATATACTAATTGATATACTATACTTACAAGATGGAACCACGGTGGTCAAAAATATATCTACAGACTTAGTGTGGTGTATGTGTATTGAGCTTCATGAGTAAGTGGAAGAAACAAACTCGTTATACAATTTAAAGTCAGAGGTTCTTTATCTTTTTATAATGACTGACCACCAATGAATTACCCAATATGTCCCCATATCATCTTCACCGGACTGTGGAAATCATCACCACAACCACCAGTGCTATTAGGTATCAGTATGACTTCAAAAGATGTCAGTAGTTTGATTTTGCTTTGCATATGATAGCAACAGTACAACTAAAAGGAAATTATTAGGATTTTATCATATTTATTTATAGAAAAGCGGCAAATTGTTAAGAAATGGATTCCCATACCCCCCATTATTTGGTTCCTGTTCCACCCCCCTCAAGGAAGGTTCCTTGATGTTGGTGAGGGGCTCTTGATTTAGGGAATTGGATCTGTGCTCCAGTTCCCCGAATTAAGCCTGAATGCCTTCCCCAGGCGCTGTATAATCCTCCGGGTTTAGCGCTTCCCCCTTGATTATAATAATAATAATCCTGTTCCACCAAGGATACCCCCGTTAAAACCCCTGGCTTAAACAGTAGCTGTGATACGGCCCAAGAATAAACATTATGCCGGCGATTATGGCTTAATTAAGAGGCGGGTCCAGGTGCTGAAACTCAACCTCCACAAGCACAACTCGGTGAGTAGACACATAGACCACACAAACAATACTAGGTACATAGTGTTAATAATGAAATGCTCATAACAGAGAAAATCACAAGAAGAATAGGATATTGTTGGATTAGGTTAGGTAAGATTTATCATGAAACGGGACAAGTGTTTCCTGACGCGGATCTTAGTCATGTGATGACCTGCCTCTGGAGCTTATGGTCATCTGACTGAGGCCTTCCGCTGGCTTACCAGTCAACCCCTTTAGAAATTATGATTATAATTATTACCATTTCATCTATATATATTGCTGGATGTTACACAAGTTAATGAACAACAGGAAAATCAAAGACGTATTCCGCATAAGACGGAAATGACTTGAGTAATAACACAGTGGAAGGGCATTAATTATAGGGTTTTAAGAAATATAGACAAGGCTATTTCACGGTAGTCAGTCGAAAGAGGCGGAACCATGAACTAAAGTTCAACCTTCTTAACGTAATAATCCATCCCCTCTCCCCCACACACAAGCGCGGCCAGGAGCGTTAAATCGACCCCTGCAACAACAAATAGGTGAGCGCGCGCGCGCGCGCGCACACGCGCGCACACACACACACACACACACACACACACACACACACACACACACACACACACACACACACACACACACACACACACACACATACACACACATACACACACACACATACACACACACACATACACACATACACACACACACAAATACACACACACACATACACACATACACACACACACACATATACATACATGCACACATATACATTACATATACACATACACACATATACATACATACACATACATATATATATTACACACCACACACATATACACACATATACATACACACACATACACACACACACACATTACACACATACACATATTATTATATATTATATATACATATATATATATTATATATATTATACACATATTGTTATACATATATTACATACATACATATATACACATTACATATATTACATACATATTATACATATACATATATTATACATACACATTATTAGACATTAATATTACATACACAGACATACATATTACACATATACATACATACAACACATACACACATACATTATTACACACACATTATTACACACATTACTTAATATTACATACACATAGCACATACATACACACATGCCACACATGCACACACACACACACATACATACACACACACACACACACACATATACACATACACATACACACACACACACACACACACACATACACATACACACACACACACACACACACACACACACACACACACACACACACATTCGTGAATCCCAAATTCTGAATCTGGAACAAATCATAAGTAATGAAGTTATCCTTTATGGGTGGGATAAATGAAGTGGGTCTCTGTCGTGGACCGTCAACTGGAAGTGCGAACACTTGGCTTGGAAAACTCTCGTTTCAGTGCAATTCTTCCTACACCATGTGTAAAATCCGGGCCCGGGATCTCCTCACCATAATCTCGCTCTCTTGTGAGAATTCGAGTCATTACTCTCCAAGTCAACCATAATTCAGCGTGTTCTACTGGCTTTTCTTAAAAGTTGTTGCTCTTATATTCATATTCACTGCACTGAATTTAGACGTACGTGTGCAGGCGCGCACGTACGCGCTCACACGCATACGCATGCGTATGCAGGCGCGCACGCTAAAACACACACACACACACACACACACACATAGTGAGATTCAGCTGAGACTCCACCTTTGTAACCACATATAGGCGAGTACATACGTGTACACACACAGATACACACACACACACACACACACACACACACACACACACACACACACACACACACACACACACACACACAACGAGTAGTACAGTAATAACGGGAAAAACACTTATCTGAATCACATAATACTAAGAGAGGGAGAGGTAACAGGATGCAGGAGTATGGTGAAGTCCTACAAGGATCCACTCTAAGTGCCCAGCTGTTCCTCATATATTTTAATATGTCTGATGAGACAGACTTGTATGTCCCTGTGTTTAAACATTGTAAGGCTAATGATGATAATAAATACCAGTTAGACTGGGGAAGACTAGGAGAAGACAGGTCGAACATGTGGCTGTGTGTCACGCAAGAATAAGACTTTCAGGAAACAGAAGACTGACAAATACACATAAAGTAGGAGAACAGAAACTACCAACTCGAAACTCGGAAAATTACTTAAATTTACATATACTACCAAATATATCACTGGAGGAGCATATCACCACAATACCCACCAAAGTGTACGCATCACTAATGGAGGCTAGAAGAGTAGCCAGTCTCATCAGTCTCATATGACCCTGTCATATTCACAAATATAATAAAAAGATAATAAGTCTTGCTAAAGGGGATGAGAACATGGAAGGTCATGACCTCGACGTACACAGTAATCTGGAAACTCGATAACACAGAGAGAGACTAAGCCAGGATATATATGGATAATGTGTAAAGAACGTCGTTAGGAAGTACTTCAGTATGACTTGGAAGTGGAATGACATGCTCTAGGAAGTGGTGGCAACAGATACCATGCACTTAAAATACATAGCATAAGGCCCGTGAGGCTATGAATTTAGAGAGTTCGTTCATGAATAACTGAGAAGTTAACACATGAGTAGCGAGCGACCCCACATCATCAGCCACAACTGGCTACACTAAATACAAAATATACTTAGCCACAGAGAGAGAGAGAGAGAGAGAGAGAGAGAGGGAGAGAGGGAGGGAGGGAGACAGACACAGACAGAGAAGGGGAAAAATGTAAAGAGGAATAATGATGTCGGCGGAGAAGCAGTCTGCTGCAACAAGAGCAAAAACAAGTCTTCACTCGTTGCCAGCTCTACCACTCTCCTCTCTCATTCTCTGCTCTCTCTCTCTCTCTCTCTCTCTCTTTCTTTCTTTCTTTCTTTCTTTCTTTCTTTTTTTCTCTCTCTCTCTTTCTCTGTGCGCTTTCTCTGCTCACTCTCTGCGCTTTCTCTCTATCTCTCTCTCTCTGCTCTCTCTCTCTCTCTCTGCTCTCTCTCTCTCTCTCTCTTTCTTTCTTTCTTTCTTTCTTTCTTTCTTTCTTTTCTCTCTCTGTGCCTTTCTCTGCTTTCTCTCTCTCTCTCTCTCTCTCTCTCTCTCTCTGCTGCTCTCTCTCTCTCTCTCTCTCTTTCACTTTCTCTCACTCTTCTTTCTTTCGCTCTCTCTCTCTCTCTCTCTCTCTCTCTCTCTCTCTCTCTCTCTCTCTCTCTCTCTCTGCTCTCTCTCTTTCTTTCTTTCTTTCTTTCTCTCTCTTTCTCTGTGCGCTTTCTCTGCTCTCTCTCTGCGCTTTCTCTCTCTCTCTCTCTCTCTCTCTCTCTCTCTCTCTCTCTCTCTCTCTCTCTCTCTCTCTCTCTCTCTCTCTCTCTCTCTCTATCTCTGTCTCTCTCTCTCTCTCTCTCTCTCTCTCTCTCTCTCTCTCTCTCTCTCTCTCTCTCTCTCTCTTTGTGCTTTCTCTGCTCTCTGCTTTCTCTCTCTCTGCTCTCTCTCTGTCTCTCTCTCTCTCTCTCTCTCTCTCTCTCTCTCTCTCTCTCTTTCTCTTTCTGTGCGCTTTCTCTGCTCTCTGCCTTTCTCTCTCTCTCTCTCTCTCTCTCTCTCTCTCTCTCTCTCTCTCTCTCACACACATCTGCTTACATATTCTAACAAAAACACTTCTTTACCTTATTATGCCTCTTATATTAGTTAACTGCAGTGATATTTATGGTAATATCATAATTACTGTTCTGCCCAGTTTATAATAAATTTATTATGTAAAAAGATACAAGCATAGTCTGGCTGTCCTGGCTGATTCACCAGCTTGTTATGGCTTTACAAGTCATTCTGACATAGTCTGGCTGTCCTGGCTGGTTCACCAGCTTGTTATGGCTTTACAAGTCATTCTGACATAGTCTGGCTGTCCTGGCTGATTCACCAGCTTGTTATGGCTTTACAAGTCATTCTGACATAGTCTGGCTGTCCTGGCTGATTCACCAGCTTGTTATGGCTTTACAAGTCATTCTGACATAGTCTGTCTGTCCTGGCTGGTTAACCAGCTTGTTATGGCTTTACAAGTCATTCTGACATAGTCTGGCTGTCCTGGCTGGTTCACCAGCTTGTTATGGCTTTACAAGTCATTCTGACATAGTCTGGCTGTCCTGGCTGGTTCACCAGCTTGTTAGTTTAACAAGTCATTCTGACATAGTCTGGCTGTCCTGGCTGGTTCACCCACGTTGTAGGCTTTACAAGTCATTCTGACATAGTCTGGCTGTCCTGGCTGGTTCACCAGCTTGTTATGGTTTACAAGTCATTTCTGACATAGTCTGGCTGTCCTGGCTGGTTCACCAGCTGTAGCTTTACAAGTCATTCTGACATAGTCTGGCTGTCCTGGCTGGTTCACCAGCTTGTTGTACTTTACAAGTCATTCTGACATAGTCTGGCTGTCCTGGCTGGTTCACCAACTTGTTATGGTTTACAAGTCATTCTGACATAGTCTGGCTGTCCTGGCTGGTTCACCAGCTTGTTATGGGTTACAAGTCATTCTGACATAGTCTGGCTGTCTGGCTGGTTCCACCAGCATTGTAGCTTTACAAGTCATTCTGACATATTCTGGCTGTCCTGGCTGATTCACCAGCTTGTTATGGCTTTACAAGTCATTCTGACATAGTCTGGCTGTCCTGGCTGGTTCACCAGCTTGTTATGGTTTACAAGTCATTCTGACATAGTCTGGCTGTCCTGGCTGGTTCACCAGCTTGTTATGGCTTTACAAGTCATTCTGACATATTCTGGCTGTCCTGGCTGATTCACCAGCTTGTTATGGCTTTACAAGTCATTCTGACATATTCTGGCTGTCCTGGCTGATTCACCAGCTTGTTATGGCTTTACAAGTCATTCTGACATAGTCTGGCTGTCCTGGCTGATTCACCAGCTTGTTATGGCTTTACAAGTCATTGTGACATAGTCTGGCTGTCCTGGCTGGTTCACCAGCTTGTTATGGTTTTACAAGTCATTCTGACATAGTCTGGCTGTCCTGGCTGATTCACCAGCTTGTTATGGCTTTACAAGTCATTCTGACATAGTCTGGCTGTCCTGGCTGGTTCACCAGCTTGTTATGGTTTACAAGTCATTCTGACATAGTCTGGCTGTCCTGGCTGGTTCACCAGCTTGTTATGGCTTTACAAGTCATTCTGACATATTCTGGCTGTCCTGGCTGGTTCACCAGCTTGTTATGGCTTTACAAGTCATTCTGACATAGTCTGGCTGTCCTGGCTGGTTCACCAGCTTGTTATGGTTTACAAGTCATTCTGACATAGTCTGGCTGTCCTGGCTGGTTCACCAGCTTGTTATGGTTTACAAGTCATTCTGACATAGTCTGGCTGTCCTGGCTGGTTCACCAGCTTGTTATGGCTTTACAAGTCATTCTGACATAGTCTGGCTGTCCTGGCTGGTTCACCAGCTTGTTATGGCTTTACAAGTCATTCTGACATAGTCTGGCTGTCCTGGCTGGTTCACCAGCTTGTTATGGCTTTACAAGTCATTCTGACATAGTCTGGCTGTCCTGGCTGGTTCACCAGCTTCTTATGGCTTTACAAGTCATTCTGACATAGTCTGGCTGTCCTGGCTGGTTCACCAGCTTGTTATGGCTTTACAAGTCATTCTGACATAGTCTGGCTGTCCTGGCTGGTTCACCAGCTTGTTATGGCTTTACAAGTCATTCTGACATAGTCTGGCTGTCCTGGCTGGTTCACCAGCTTGTTATGGTTTACAAGTCATTCTGACATCAATTAAGATGAGTAGAAATTGTTGAATTTAAATATCACTTTCACCTGTGAGACCCTCACTAGAGCGTGCCATCATACTGTTGAAGGCTCTTAATTACCTTGATACTGCTGAAGCCTCCTTGATACTGCTGAAGCCTCCTTGATACTGCTGAAGGCTCCTTGATACTGTTGAAGGCTCTTAATTACCTTGATACTGTTGAAGGCTCTTAATTGCCTTGATACTGCTGAAGTCTCTTAATTACCTTGATACTGTTGAAGGTTCTTAATTACCTTGATACTGCTGAAGGCTCTTAATTACCTTGATACTGCTGAAGGCTCTTAATTGCCTTGATACTGCTGAAGGCTCTTAATTACCTTGATACTGCTGAAGGCTCTTAATTACCTTGATACTGCTGAAGGCTCTTAATTGCCTTGATACTGCTGAAGGCTCTTAATTACCTTGATACTGCTGAAAGCTCCTGATTACCTCCTGTTCCCAGGACAAATATGACCCCCTACGTCTTTAGCGATTACCCACACATGTATTAACAATACGAAATACAAGGTTATTGACTGAGTTTGATAGAATGTTGTATACGCCAGTATACACAAACATTCCTAGACCAAAACGGAAATACAAAAAAATACAGAAAATAAAAACAGTTGAGAAGTACAAAGACATATGTACATACTAGACAACAGTCCCTAAAAAGCTTAACTTATAATTAGCAAAATATATCTAAGTGTTTACCAAAAAATTAGTAATTTGGATATCAGATTAGATATCAGTTTAGTTTAGATATCAGTTTAGATATCAGATAAGATATCACTTTGGACATCAGTTTAGATATCAGATTAGATATCAGTTTAGATATCACATTAGATATCAAATTAGATATCAAATTAGATATCAGTTTAGATATCACATTAGATATCAAATTAGATATCAAATTAGATATCAGTTTAGATATCACATTAGATATCAAATTAGATATCAAATTAGATATCAGTTTAGATATCACATTAGATATCAAATTAGATATCAAATTAGATATCAGTTTAGATATCACATTAGATATCAAATTAGATATCAAATTAGATGTCAGTTTAGATATCAGTTTAGTTATCAGTTTAGATATCAGTTTAGATATCTCTCGTAAAACCTGAAACACAGAATATAATAAAAAAAACATAAAAAAACAGGAATTCAATACAGATCTTCAAGTTAATAAAACAGGTATCATTAATATGTGTGTTTTTATTATATGAGTAGTAGTGGTCTAGTGGTAGTGGTCTAGTGGTAGTGGTCTAGTGGTAGTGGTCTAGTGGTAGTGGTCTAGTGGTAGTGGTCTAGTGGTAATGGTCTAGTGGTAGTGGTCTAGTGGTAATGGTCTAGTGGTAGTGGTCTAGTGGTAGTGGTCTAGTGGTAGTGGTCTAGTGGTAGTGGTCTAGTGGTAATGGTCTAGTGGTAGTGGTCTAGTGGTAATGGTCTAGTGGTAATGGTCTAGTGGTAGTGGTCTAGTGGTAATGGTCTAGTGGTAATGGTCTAGTGGTAGTGGTCTAGTGGTAATGGTCTAGTGGTAATGGTCTAGTGGCAGTGGTCTAGTGGTAGTGGTCTAGTGGTAGTGGTCTAGTGGTAGTGGTCTAGTGGTAGTGGTCTAGTGGTAGTGGTCTAGTGGTAGTGGTCTATTGGTAATGGTCTAGTGGTAATGGTCTAGTGGTAATGGTCTAGTGGTAGTGGTCTAGTGGTAGTGGTCTAGTGGTAGTGGTAGTGGTCTAGTGGTAATGGTCTTGTGGTAGTGGTCTAGTGGTAGTGGTCTAGTGGTAGTGGTCTAGTGGTAGTGGTCTAGTGGTAGTGGTAGTGGTCTAGTGGTAATGGTCTTGTGGTCAAGTGGTAGTGGTCTAGTGGTAGTGGTAGTGGTCTAGTGGTAGTAGTCTAGTAGTAGTGGTCAAGTGGTAGTTGTCTAGTGGTAGTGGTCAAGTGGTAGTGGTCAAGTGGTAGTGGTCTAGTGGTAGTGGTCTAGTGATAGTGGTCTAGTGGTAGTGGTCAACTGGTAGTGGTCTAGTGGTAGTGGTCTAGTGATAGTGGTCTAGTGGTAGTGGTCAAGTGGTAGTTTTCTAGTGGTAGTGGTCAAGTGATAGTGGTCTAGTGTTAGTGGTCTAGTGGTAGTAGTCAAGTGGTAGTGGTCTAGTGGTAGTGGTCAAGTGGTAGTGGTCAAGTGGTAGTGGTGTAGTGGTAGTGGTCAAGTGGTAGTTTTCTAGTGGTAGTGGTCAAGTGGTAGTGGTCAAGTGGTAGTGGTCTAGTGGTAGTGGTCAAGTGGTAGTGGTCTAGTGATAGTGGTCTAGTGGTAGTGGTCAAGTGGTAGTTTTCTAGTGGTAGTGGTCAAGTGGTAGTGGTCAAGTGGTAGTTTTCTAGTGGTAGTGGTCAAGTGGTAGTGGTCAAGTGGTAGTGGTCTAGTGGTAGTGGTCAAGTGGTAGTGGTCTAGTGGTAGTGGTCAAGTGGTAGTGGTCTAGTGGTAGTGGTCAAGTGGTAGTGGTCTAGTGGTAGTGGTCAAGTGGCAATTGTCTAGTGGCAGTGGTCGGTATTGGTCTAGTGGCAGTGGTCTAGCGGTAATGGTCTAGTGGCAGTGGTCTAGTGGTAGTGGTCTAGTTGTAGTGGTCTAGCGGTAGTGGTCTAGTCGTAGTGGTCTAGTGGTAGTGGTCTAGTGGTAGTGGCCTAGTGGTAGTGGTCTAGCACTAGTGGTCTAGTGGTAGTGGTCTAGCACTAGTGGTAGTGGTCTAGCACTAGTGGTCTAGTGGTAGTGGTCTAGCACTAGTGGTCTAGTGGTAGTGGTCTAGCACAAGTGGTCTAGTGGTAGTGGTCTAGTGGCAGTGGTCTAGTGGTAGTGGTCTAGTCGTAGTGGTCTAGTAGTAGTCTAGTTGTAGTGGTCTAGTGGTAGTGGTCTAGCCGTAGTGGTCTCGTGATAGTGGTCTAGCGGCAGTGGTCTAGTGGTAGTGGTCTAGTGGTAGTGGTCTAGTGGTAGTGGTCTAGTAGTAGTGGTAGCTACACATTCTAAATCTCCAGGGTATCTATCATCCTTCTAGTTAATGAGCCAAGTCGTTCAGGAACGTCGTCATAAGTGTCATTGTCCTATGTGCGGGTATTTTCTGTAATATAATTTCGATCAGAAAAGGCTTTCGCTTGTCTCTGAATGGGAAGCAATATTGTAATTTGTTTAATAAATTGGCGAATTAATACTTATGTGGCTGAATCACAACAGGAACCTTCTGTTGAGCAATACACGCAAGCACTGAGAGTTTGAAGTTGACCAGAAGCATTCTCATATACAACACAAAAAAATACCCCACCATTTTAAAAGTAAAAATGGCAAATTGGTAGCTGCACGTTCCTAGAACAGTCGCATCCTCCTCCTAAGCAGAATAATCCAATTTTGAAAATTTGAAGCCTGACAAAAGAGGTTTTCTTATATTATCTCTGAAGCCAAAACCGAGAAAGATCTATACAAGACTGACAGGAGAGAACCCGAATATGCCAGTAGCTATATTAAAACTTTCACCAGTTACAGATCACCAGCATTGAAAATTTAAAACCTATCGGATGAGGCTTTCTCTGGCTATAAACGAAACCCCAACAGGTAAGAAAAAGAGATCTGTTAACCACTTGAAAGTGTCCCTTTGGGAATACTTAATAAAGGATTTAGAGAAATGGTATAAAATTCTGACACCATAAAAAGACAAATGTAATGTAATGCGACCCTTTGTTGGTGACGTATCGCCCTCGCGGTGGTCTTTATGAAATATGTAAATTGATAAATCCGACTTTGTTGGCTAAATGTGTCAATAAAGGATCGCAGTACCGTGTATTTCAGTCTCTTTTATCCTACCTAATAAAGGAAAAGTCTAAGTGCAGTGAACGTACAGAAATGGATGTGAGAATCGCCCAAGAAAACGAACGTTTTCTAACGCGATTGGTTGCCTGTTGACTGACTTTATCTGGAGTTGCCTTTCAAGGGAGTCTCGACGCTGGAGAAGGGCTTTAGATCCAAAGAACTGATGCTACATTTCTCTCCCTCGCATCAATCCTGATTGCTTCCCATTCATCAGGTGCGTATGACTTTACTGGCTTCTCTACTTCCACAAAATGATATAATTACTATATTACAATTGCTGTTGTGCGGTCCATACAAGGTATTTCCAGATACTATAAGCTCAGTCTGTCCCAGTCCACGCGGAAACATTAGTACAGTGTTAAATATGTTATATAAATTTTAGATATTCAACTGCATTTAAAGTTTGAAGCCTAGTAGAAAAGGCAGTCTCCGGCTATTGCACAGGAACCAATATGTTTAAGAAAATCAGAACCTAACCTAAAATCAGTGTAAAGCTTCCTTTCAGAAAACTGCATCATTGGTATAAAGTTGGAAGCCGACCAGAAGAGTCTTTTTCAAGTTACTGCTAGAAAGTCAAAATCGTGAATGGTACTGATAATTAGAAACCAGTAGAGATTTAAAAAGTTGAAAAGGATAAACATATTAAGTCAGATAACTATCTAATAGTCACAATTGACTCTGGGGGACCCAAAATAGTAATCGCAGTGATCTACAACCTTCCTACCACCCCAGCCAACTCCAAATGGCAGAAGACCAAGACAGGAATATGAAGACAACAGTAAAGCACTGGTGAACGACAAGAAGATAAGAAGAAAATCAGAAATGCAAGAGTATGGAAAAGCTTTAGAAATTAAAGAAGAGAAGCAAATAGTGAAATGAGCCCAAGAGCCAGAAACGAATAGAGAGATCAGTAAAGATCAGGTTAACAGGAAGGAGGGAGGAGAGCTCACTAGACACATTAAAGTCTTTGAGGCGTTGAGCACACTATTGAAGGAATGTTCTCAGTTGAAACAGGTCAATGTATCTTAGTCAAAGGAAAAGGATATACTAACTTGTGAAGACCACCATAAACACAACAGAGGAAAAGGTGAAGAAAGGTCTGAGTGAGCTGCATACATTAAGAGCAATGGGACCTGACATAGTGTCATCGTGAATTATGTGAAAGGGAGCAGAAGCACTGTTTGAACCAGTATCTAAAATCTACAAGTTAATGGATATGGGACAATTGCCAGAAATCTAGAAGACAGCAAATATAGTCCCAATAATTTAAGTAGTAGACAACAAGGAACCTTTTAACTACAGGCAAGTTTCACTGAAATTCAAACTATGTAAGATAATGGAGGACATAATCAGAGCAAGAATGGTAAAACACTTGGAGAAAGAAATTTCATAAAGATAACCTTCACAGATTTTGGAGTGGCAGATGTTGTCTTAAAGCCTGATAGAGAGAGGTGAGTAAGGAGAGAAGAATGGGTGGAATGTATATTTTTTGGATTGCAGAAAAAGGCATATAACACTATCTCACAAGAGACTGGAACAAAAACAACATTAATAAGAGCAAACGCTCTTCATTGGAACAAAGAGTTCTTTCTGGGAACGAGACAGTTTGGGTTCCACAAAGATCAGTAGGTACTTTCGGTATATGTTAATCATATACCAAATATAGAACCAAATGTATTACTGTCTGCAGATGATGTGAAATTAACGAGGATAACAAAATTAATGAATACAGACTAGGCTACAGTTCAATCGGAAGAAACTGAAAGATTGTTCATATATGTGGCTACTGGAATTACACAATGGAAGATGCGTGATTATGAATAAAAAGGAAAAGTTAAGATGAGAGGACGCTGAACATATATTCGAGAGGCAGAGGCTGCAAAACATCACTCAAGGAGGAAGTCCAAGAGTTCAGCACTATGCTGAGCATATCTCCCGAGGCGCACATCAGGTGGATACCCTCTACGTGGGAGTTGGGAGAAATGAAACAAATAGCGAAGTACTTGGTAGTCAGAACAGAAACAGAAGGGATTCACAGGTAAGGAACCACTAGGGGTGAGGGAAAAGTGGGGATAGTTGAAGAACAGATGGAGGAGAGGAAAGAATTACAGAGAAAAGAAAAGAGTAGTGGCTAGACCCAAAAGCTTGGTAGTCCACACCGAGGCTATCTGCTGAGAAGAAACATCTACCTCCATCTAGATGAAAGAAAACTGTGTATTATCCGCATATATAAGTCAAGAAGAATAAAGTCCTTCACGACACTATACAACATATGCCAGGCCCATCTGGTAGTAAGCCACAGCAAGAAAACCACACTTTATAAAGCATGTTAAGAAACTAGAGAAAATGCAGAGATGTGCAATGAGATTAGTCCCAGAGCTAAGGAGAGAAAGTGAAGACAATGAACCTCACCATATTAAAAGACATGATACCGACAAGAGGAAGTGAGTATTTGAGAGGCGGGAAACGGGTACACGGGATTCCAATTCAAAGTTAAAGATACAGATGAGTCACTGAGATGTCAAGAAGCATCGTTTTAGTCTGACGGTAACCAAGATATAACAGGGAAAAGACAGTGGCGGCAACTTCATACATTGTTTTAAGAATTGGTATGACTGGTCCCACGAGGCCAGAAGTGGGTAAATTCATCGAGTATAAGAACACACACACACACACACACACACACACACACACACACACACACACACACACACACACACACACACACACACACACACCTAGCCAAGCACGTGAAGAAACTAGAGAAAGTGCAAAGGTTTGCAACAAGACTAGTCCCAGAGCTAAGAGGTATGTCCTACGAGGAGAGGTTAAGGGAAATCAACCTGACGACACTGGAGGACAGGAGAGATAGGGGGGACATGATAACGACATACAAAATACTGAGAGGAATTGACAAGGTGGACAAAGACAGGATGTTCCAGAGATTGGACACAGTAACAAGGGGACACAGTTGGAAGCTGAAGACACAGATGAATCACAGGGATGTTAGGAAGTATTTCTTCAGCCACAGAGTAGTCAGTAAGTGGAATAGTTTGGGAAGCGATGTAGTGGAGGCAGGATCCATACATAGCTTTAAGCAGAGGTATGATAAAGCTCACGGTTCAGGGAGAGTGACCTAGTAGCGATCAGTGAAGAGGCGGGGCCAGGAGCTCGGACTCGACCCCCGCAACCTCAACTAGGTGAGTACAACTAGGTGAGTACATGACATGATGGAAGGGTTAGACTCAGAAGTGTCCTACTTCGCAGATGATGTAACGTTAATGAGGAGAATTAAATCAGATGAGGATCAGGTAGGACTTCAAAGAGACCTAGACACCTGGTCCAGCAACTGGCTTCTCGAATTTAACCCCGCCAAATGCTAAGTCATGAAGATCGAGGAAGGGTAAAAAGACCGCAGGCGGAGTATAGGCTAGGTGGCCAAAGACTGCAAACCTCGCTCAAGGAGAAAGATCTTGGGGTGAGTATAACACCGAGCTCGTCTCCGGAAGCACACATCAATCAGATAACTGCTGCAGCATATGGACGCCTGGCAAACCTGAGAATAGCGTTCCGATACCCTAGTACGGAATCATTCAAGACACTGTACACCGTGTACTTCAGGCCCATACTGGCGTATGCAGCACCTGTTTGAAGCCCACACTTGATCAAGCACGTCAAGAAATTAGAGAAAGTGCAAAGATTTGCGACAACGTTAGTTCCAGAGCTAAGGGAAATGTCCTACTAAGAAAGGTTAAGGGAAAGCAGCCTGATGACACTGGATGACAGGAAGGTTGGGGAGACATGATAATGACATACAAAGTACTGCGTGGAATAGACAAGGTGGACAGAGACAGGATGTTCCAGAGAGGGGACACAGAAACAAGGGGTCACAATTGGAAATTCAAGACTCAGATGAGTCCAAGGGATATTAGGAAGTATTTCTTCAGTCATAGAGTAGTCAGGAAGTGGAATAGCCTAGCAAGTTAGGTAGTGGAAGCAGAAACCATACATAGCTTTAAGATGAGGTATGATAAAGCCCATGGAGCAGGGAGAGAGGACCTAGTAGCACTTAGTGAAGAGGCGGGGCCAGGAGCTGAGTCTCGACCCTTGCAACCACAATTAGGTGAGTACACACACACACACACACACACACACACACACACACACACATACACACACACACATACACACACACACATACACACACACACACACACACACACATACACATACACATACACACACACACACACACACACACACATACACACACACACACATACACACACACACACACACACACACACACACACACACACACACACATACACACACACATACACACACACACACACACACACATACACATACACACACACACACATACACACACACACACACACACACACACACACACACACACACACACACACACACACACACACACACACACACACACCGTCTTGGCTCGCCACCCTCACCAAGGCTTCACAGTAATCGGGTCTGGGTTATAGACGAATGTAAATAGTTTTCAAATACCATCAGGGAGGATCTAGTCAGGGTGGGGGTATCGATAACACATTTCTGCTCATCCGTTGACGTCAGTAACGTTGACGGCAGCTCCAGCAGGGATTTACCTTCCCCTAGCTGCTGATATTCTTTTTCACAGGTATTGTTGATGTGATGAAACTGATGCGGGAATTCCTCATATTGAAGTATATATTGTTGTTGTTGGTGCATGAATGTATTGTTGTAGTATTATGCTCTTACATGTGTGCATCTTTTTTTAATGTGTAATTGCAGTAATGTATATTATTACAGTCACATGATGTTGCAACAGTTTGTTTCAAGTATGAATTTTTCTGGTATATTTCATTTCTGTACTGTTGCATTACTGTCTCGAATAATGCAATAATACAATATTATTACAGTGTCGTTTATTGCATTTCTATATTGTTGCGATGTTGTATTGTTCCACTGAAGTACTGTATAATTTTATTGTGGAAGTAATGTATTGTTGCAAGAAAGTAGTGTTAAATTGCTGTAATGTTACCGTACTTTATTGCTGTATTATTGTGCACTGTGGTAGACTAATATGCAAGTATATGGAGTCCTTCACTAGAAATATCTGGCCCCCCACAGTGGGCTTTGTCAAGTCACAGACAATAAATTTGGTAAGAGAGGCTGGAGATATAGTGGGTAATGCTGAGGAGAACAAGGGAGGTGCTGGTCACGTCACAGTAATATCCTAACGCCTTACAAGTTTCCTAGCAAGAGGTTCATTTAAACTTTAAAACTGCTGTTATGGTTGATGACATCGATACTATTACGTGCAGAATCAAGGAGTCTTCTTCCCTGGGTGCCGTCCTCCTTGGTAATTAATAGTGTGTATATTCAGTTTTTATAAGTGTATTAAGTAAGCGTTTTGGGGTTATCCACTATGCTGGTATATTGGTGTCCTGAGATACGTTTGTGGAGTTCTCTTGATATTCCAACTCTGTAAATTTGTTAGAGGAAGGAGCATTTTTATTAAAGAAATTCAGTACTGTAGATACAGAGAGCTCTTAAAAATAAAACCTATGGCAACACCGCGTTTACTTTTGGTTTGTGTGAATGAAGTGTTGATTGGTGGCTTTTCTATAGACTTTTGAACTAGATTCGTTGCCAGACTTGCAGAGTAAAATATAAAGGAAATTAAGAATGTAACTGGTTTCCTCTTCGAGTGTAAAGTGGAAAGTTTGAACTGTTTAAATTTGACTTGGAGAGAAGAGCAGTCAGATCTTGGAATAATGATGAACATGTCGTCGAGGTAGCGAAGCTAAGTAACGGAAGAGGGAAATGATTGAAGGGAAAAATTAAATTTGAAAACTGCATATAGAGGTTCGTCAAGCCAGTGTTTAGTGGGGAACCCCTAGAAGCAGTCACTGCAGGAAAAATAACTGAAGCCGACCCAAAGTTCAGTGATAACATGGAATTCGCAGCGTAACACAGGTAGGCCCTCGAGGTAGTCACCAAAGTTCCAGTGCAAAAGATCGATAGCTTGCGAGGTGGGTAGCTTGGTGAAGAGGCAGGTCACGTACAGGCTAGACAGTTCTTTGCTCTCTTTCATGATGTTTCTGATTAACTTAGGAGGGTACAGTGCGTGTAATACGGAACTAATACTACTCAAGAGTTAGGCAGTTTGTTCGGCTAAAATGTCAGTCGTTTTGTGAGAGGTACAACCTGTTCCAGAGAAGACTGGTCTCAGTGTCATCCATGGTATGTGGGTATTACACAGGTCTTACATTCCGGCTGATCTGGAAATTTAAATAACAGTTGTGTTTTGTGGAAGAAAGTTTTAGAGCGTCTACCACTGTGGTTCTGTGAGAGTCACAGGTGTCTTTACTCGCTATTAATATGTCTACGGTTTTTATCAGCTTTGTCTCTTTCGCCCGCTGTACTGAATATAAGGACAATATTAATTAACATATATAGATATTTTTTATACAAAGAGGCATCAATTAGTTTTTTCTTTTATTAATACTACTAATAATACAAATACAAATACTTATACTGCAACAAGTTAAAATAGATATTAAGGTACAAAATAATTAGTCTTTAAGTACATCAACGATCATGCTGACTAATATTTTTTCTTAAGTTGTCATCAGGTGAGGAGGCTTCAGCGTACCAAAAATATTATATTTTTTTAATAAAAAGAATCGCGCAAAAAAAGCAAGCATTATACTATATGGTTGTTTAAATTTTTGTTTAAAAGAATTGTGAAAGTCGGGGTAGCTGGAATTTCTGTATTTCGCTTTATCCCTTTTAGCTGTACTGCCGTTAGGTATTTTTATCAGATTTTGTAAACAATCCCTTCGTTCTTTTTTACAGTTTTGCTTTGCTGAACTGGTGAAATATCAGTACGTGGTTACTGAGGCAAAAATGGATAGGAAGAAGAAAGTTTTAGTTATTTTTTTCTCTAGTAATAAATGCAATGAATCTATTGTTAATCGTGTCTACTTAAAAATAACTTTCCAATGTACAGCTCCCCCGTGCGCCTGCATCAGTGTTGTCATATTCAAATAGGAAATTTTTATTATTTTTAATGTTTAGGACTATCATCATGAAACATCTACAGTATCATTCTACAAACACACTTTCAGTAAAACAAAAATCTGGAAAGTAGAAAAAAAAAATCACACTTCCCCCCCCCTCCTTCTCCCTCCTTTATCCTTCCTCATTGTGGTGTGGGAAGATGGTGTGTTTCTGCTTTCGCTGCCCATCTCCCACATGATAAGTGAAGAAAAAATTCCCCCCTAGTGATATAAGCAATGGAGGGCCACAGAAATAATTTGACGGGTCAAATCTGGCTCGTGGACCACATCTTGTCCTGTCCAGTACTGTTCACTGGTATATTGCTACAATATTTTCTTAAGGTGAACTTGAGAATTAAGCCTCGACTGCAGTCATACTATGAAGTGAACTACCAGTATGATAAAGTGAACATTACCACACACAATATGAACTAGCAGAGTGAAGAAGTGAACATTACCACACAGTATGAACAAGCAGGGTGATGCGGTGAATAATAACAGAGACAATGGCCAGTATATCACAGCACAACAATCACTCTCTGAGGGATTACTTTCCACCCTTCCTCAGTCCTCCTCAATAGTCAACATTTTCAACATTGATCCGTTAGAGGCAAATTAAGCGACCACCAAGGAATTTCCTCCTCTATATATTTTATTATTTGCCTTCTAATGAATAATAACGCCTTAAATCTTATTAAAAGATCCGTGAGAGGATAATGGGATTATTTTAGTTACACCTGTATCGAGTGTAGAAACGATGGAATTATTTTAGTTACACTTGTATCGAGTGTAGAAACGATGGAATTATTTTAGTTACACTTGTATCGAGTGTAGAAACGATGGAATTATTTTAGTTACACCTGCATCGAATGTAGAAACAATGGAATTATTTTAGTTACACCTGTATCGAGTGTAGAAACGATGGAATTATTTTAGTTACACCTGCATCGAATGTAGAAACGATGGAATTATTTTAGTTACACCTGCATCGAATGTAGAAACGATGGAATTATTTTAGTTACACCTGCATAGAATGTAGAAACGATGGAATTATTTTAGTTACACCTGCATCGAATGTAGAAACGATGGAATTATTTTAGTTACACCTGCATCGAATGTAGAAACGATGGAATTATTTTAGTTACACCTGCATCGAATGTAGAAACGATGGAATTATTTTAGTTACACCTGCATAGAATGTAGAAATGATGGAATTATTTTAGTTACACCTGTATGGAGTGTAAAAATGAAATTAATATGTTGAATTCAAACTTTCTGGAATAAGTAACTAAAGATGTGTTATTAACGGAGCCTGGACATGGACCGGGCCTTGGGGGCGTTTAAACAAATTCCAGGTATACTCCAGGTAACGTAATTTGGTAAACTCGTATGGGTAGTGCAGTGCAGTGGGTGTTGAAGGCCAACCCTGAGAGGGGGTAGCCCACCATGGGAGGGGGTGGCCCACCCTGGGAGAGGGTGGCCCACCCTGGGAAGGAGTGCATTAACCCCGTCTCGGAGATACAAATAATCTCATTAGTACTAATGGTTCAGTCTTAATTTAGAACTGTGTCACTATCTTGGTGGTCATGACGGTACACACATTGGGTGGTCATGACGGTACACACATTGGGTGGTCATGACGGTACACTGGGTGGTCATGACGGTACACACACTGGGTGGTCATGACGGTACACACATTGGGTGGTCATGACGGTACACACATTGGGTGGTCATGACGGTACACACATTGGGTGGTCATGACGGTACACACATTGGGTGGTCATGACGGTACACACATTGGGTGGTCATGACGGTACACACATTGGATGGTCATGACGGTACACACATTGGGTGGTCATGACGGTACACACATTGGGTGGTCATGACGGTACACACATTGGGTGGTCATGACGGTACACACATTGGGTGGTCATGACGGTACACACATTGGGTGGTCATGACGTACACACATTGGGTGGTCATGACGGTACACACATTGGGTGGTCATGACGGTACACACATTGGGTGGTCATGACGGTACACACATTGGGTGGTCATGACGGTACACACATTGGGTGGTCATGACGGTACACACATTGGGTGGTCATGACGGTACACACATTGGGTGGTCATGACGGTACACACATTGGGTGGTCATGACGGTACACACATTGGGTGGTCATGACGGTACACACATTGGGTGGTCATGACGGTACACATTGGGTGGTCATGACGGTACACACATTGGGTGGTCATGACGTACACACATTGGGTGGTCATGACGGTACACACATTGGGTGGTCATGACGGTACACACATTGGGTGGTCATGACGGTACACACATTGGGTGGTCATGACGGTACACTGGGTGGTCATGACGGTATACACATTGGGTGGTCATGACGGTACACACATTGGGTGGTCATGACGGTACACTGGGTGGTCATGACGGTACACTGGGTGGTCATGACGGTATACACATTGGGGGGTCATGACGGTACACACATTGGGTGGTCATGACGGTACACTGGGTGGTCATGACGGTACACACATTGGGTGGTCATGACGTACACACATTGGGTGGTCATGACGTACACACATTGGGTGGTCATGACGGTACACTGGGCGGTCATGACAGTACACACACTGGGTGGTCATGACGTACACACATTGGGTGGTCATGACGGTACACACATTGGGTGGTCATGACGTACACACATTGGGTGGTCATGACGGTACACACATTGGGTGGTCATGACGGTACACACATTGGGTGGTCATGACGTACACACATTGGGTGGTCATGACGTACACACATTGGGTGGTCATGACGTACACACATTGGGTGGTCATGACGGTACACACATTGGGTGGTCATGACGGTACACACATTGGGTGGTCATGACGTACACACATTGGGTGGTCATGACGTACACACACTGGGTGGTCATGACGTACACACATTGGGTGGTCATGACGGTACACACATTGGGTGGTCATGACGTACACACATTGGGTGGTCATGACGTACACACATTGGGTGGTCATGACGGTACACACATTGGGTGGTCATGACGTACACACATTGGGTGGTCATGACGTACACACATTGGGTGGTCATGACGTACACACATTGGGTGGTCATGATGTACACACATTGGGTGGTCATGACGTACACACATTGGGTGGTCATGACGTACACACATTGGGTGGTCATGAGGTACACACACTGGGTCGTCATGACGTACACACATTGGGTGGTCATGACGGTACACACATTGGGTGGTCATGACGGTACACACATTGGGTGGTCATGACGTACACACATTGGGTGGTCATGACGTACACACACTGGGTGGTCATGACGTACACACATTGGGTGGTCATGACGGTACACACATTGGGTGGTCATGACGTACACACATTGGGTGGTCATGACGTACACACATTGGGTGGTCATGACGGTACACACATTGGGTGGTCATGACGTACACACATTGGGTGGTCATGACGTACACACATTGGGTGGTCATGACGTACACACATTGGGTGGTCATGATGTACACACATTGGGTGGTCATGACGTACACACATTGGGTGGTCATGACGTACACACATTGGGTGGTCATGACGTACACACACTGGGTCGTCATGACGTACACACATTGGGTGGTCATGATGTACACACATTGGGTGGTCATGACGTACACACATTGGGTGGTCATGACGTACACACATTGGGTGGTCATGACGTACACACATTGGGTGGTCATGACGTACACACATTGGGTGGTCATGACGTACACACATTGGGTGGTCATGATGTACACACATTGGGTGGTCATGACGTACACACATTGGGTGGTCATGACGTACACACATTGGGTGGTCATGACGTACACACACTGGGTGGTCATGACGTACACACATTGGGTGGTCATGACGGTACACACACTGGGTGGTCATGACGTACACACATTGGATGGTCATGACGTACACACATTGGGTGGTCATGACGTACACACATTGGGTGGTCATGACGTACACACATTGGGTGGTCATGACGTACACACATTGGGTGGTCATGACGTACACACATTGGGTGGTCATGACGTACACACATTGGGTGGTCATGACGGTACACACACTGGGTGGTCATGACGTACACACATTGGGTGGTCATGACGTACACACACTGGGTGGTCATGACGGTACATACATTGGGTGGTCATGACGGTACACACATTGGGTGGTCATGACGTACACACATTGGGTGGTCATGACGTACACACATTGGGTGGTCATGACGGTACACACATTGGATGGTCATGACGTACACACATTGGGTGGTCATGACGTACACACATTGGGTGGTCATGACGTACACACATTGGGTGGTCATGACGGTACACTGGGCGGTCATGACAGTACACACATTGGATGGTCATGACATTATACACACTGGGTGGTCATGACAGTGTACACACTGGGTGGTTATGACAGTACATACACTGGATGGTCATGACATTATACACACTGGGTGGTCATGACAGTGTACACACTGGGTGGTTATGACAGTACATGTGTTTGTTTCCACAGTACATACACTGGATGGTCATGACATTATACACACTGGGTGGTCATGATAGTACACACACTGGGTGGTCATGACAGTACACCACTGGATGGTCATGACATTATACACACTGAGTGGTCATGACAGTGTGCACACTGGGTGGTTATGACAGTACACACACTGGGCAAGAGGACATTTCCTGGTGTTTATGAAGCCTGAAGTGTGGTCCAAACATTAGTTTTCAAGAGAAGTCAGTATTATAGGAAATTTTCACTCTTAGGTCTTTGATGATGTGTCACTGCTGTCAGTTGTATATGAGGAGCTATTCTCTCTCTCTCTCTCTCTCTCTCTCTCTCTCTCTCTTTTACACCCTCTTCCCTCCGCACACACAGAAACGGTATGGAACAGGATCGTGGAGCAGAAACCACTGCTAAAGGAAACAAAAAACTATCAGAGAGGATATAGAGACGAAAGGTGCATCGAATATATCCTACAACGAACCACGCTCACAGACCCCACCCCACACAGTAGATTATCGTAGCACTTTGCAAGGTCTCCCACTCCCCAAGCCACCTCAAGCCTCCCAGAATACGGCGTTGGAAAAGAAGCTGAAGGTATGGTACACCAACGCAGGTGGAATAATGAATAAGTGCGAGGAGTGGCATGAAAAAATCACAGAGGCATCACCAGACATCGTAGCACTCACGAAAACCAAGCTCAAAGGAGTGATAACAGATGCCATCTTTCCAGCTGGATGTCATTTCCTGAGGAAAGATAGAGGGAATGGAGGGAGTTGAGCAGTTGCACTGCTTATCAAAAAACAGTGGAGTTTTGAGGAGTAGAAAAGAGGGGACAGAGGGGAAGCAAGGAGCTACACAGAAGGAGTACTTCAGACTGATGGTCCCAAGGTAGTGATTGTAGTAATGTATAACCTATCACAGAATAGCAGGAGGCCAAAACAAGAATATGATAAGAGCATCAGAACAATGGTGGATACACTAGCTGAGGTGGAAAAAAGGGCCTACGTTGGGGCCCTTCTTGCCCACACCTTGCCCTTCTTACTTCAATCATAAGGAAATTGACTGGAAAACATGGAACCACATGGGGGATCACAATCTTGGAGGGCTAAGATGAGGGAGGCGGTACTGGAAAAATCTCATACATCAAGATATTAGGGACACTACCAGAGAGAGAGGAGAGGACATGCCAGCAAGACTGGACATCATATTCACCTTGAGTAGTTTAGTTCAGACATTGAGGACATCACATGTGAAAGGCCCCTTGGAACCAGTGATCACATGGTTCTGAGCTTCGAATACATAGAGTTACAAGTGGAGAGGGAAGCTGGAGGACTGGGCCGGGAGAAGTCAAACTACAAAAGGGGTTCACTACACAGGCATGAGGAATTTCCAGGATGAGGTTCAGTGGGAAAGAGAACTGGTGGGAAAATCAGTAAATGAAATGATGGAATACGTGACAACAAGAGGTTCGTTCCCAAGGACGGCAGAAATAATGGAAGGAATAGAACGACCCCTCCATTCACCAAAAGGTGTATAGAGGCCAAAACCAAGCGCGTTAGAGATGGGAAAAGTCCAGAACGCAAAGAACCCAGGAAAATAAAGAGATTAGTCGAAGAGCCAGAAACAAATATGCACAGGTAAGGAGGGAGGCCCAGCGGCAATGCGAAAACATGGCATCGAATGTCAAGTCTGACCTGAAGTTATTGTACGGCCACATCAGGAGGAAAACACCAGTCAAGGACCAGGTAATCAGAACTGGGAAGGAATGAGGGGAGTTCACAAGAAACGAACTAGAAGTATGTGAAGAGCTCAACATGAGATTTAAGGAAGTATTTTTAGTGAAGACAGAAAGAAGTCAGGAAAGCCGGAAAGGTGGCGTAGAGCAACAAATGCTGGACACAGTACACACAACTGAGGAAAAGTGAACTAGATACCTCAAAGTAGGTAGGACCGGACAACATCTCTCCGTGGGTCTTGAGAGAGGGAGCAGAGGCGCTGTGTGCCACTAACAATAATCTTCAACACATTTATTGAAATAGGGCGACTACCTGAGGTGTGGAAGACAGCAAATGTAGTCCTGATTTTTAAGAAAGGAGATAGACATGCAGCATTAAACCACAGACCGGTTTCACTGGCATGTAGAGTATGCAAAGCCATTCTGAAGATTATCAGCTTATTGGAGCACTTAGAAAAGGAACGAGCTTATATGTGACAGCCACCACTGTTTCAGGGAAAGGGAATCTTGTGTCACAAACCTACTGGGGTTTTACGACATGGTGACGGAAGTAAGACAAGAGAGAGAGGGGTGGGTTGATTACATTTTCTTGGACTGCGAGAAGGCTTTCGACACGACACAGTTCCACACAAGACACTAGTGCAAAAAGCTAGAGGATCAGGCGGGTATAACAAGAAAGGCACTACAGTGGATCAAAGAAATCATGACAAGAAGGCAACATCGAGTCATAGTATGTGACGAGGTGTCAGAGTGGACGCCCGTGACGAGTGGGGTTCCACAGCAGCCTCAACTAGGTGAGTACACACACAACAGCAGGAGGCCAAGGCAAGAGTATGATGAGAGTAATAGAGCGATGGTTGACACACTGGCTGCAGTGGCCAGAAGAGCTCATGCATGCAGGGCAAAGCTCCTGATCATAGGTGACTTTAACCACAAGGAAATCGATTGGGAGAACTTGGAGCGACATGGGGGCCAAGATACGTGGACGGCTAAGATGATGGAGGTGGTACTGGAAAACTTCATGTACCAACACGCAAAGGACACTACAAGAGAGAGAGAGAGAGGAGAGGATGAACCAGCAAGACTGGACTTAGTATTCACCTTGAGTAGTGCAGATATTGAGGACATCACATATGAAAGACCCCTTGGGGCCAGCGATCACGTGGTTTTAAGGTTCGAATACACAGTAGAGCTACAAGTGGAGGGGGAAGCAGGAAGGCCAGGGCGAATGAAGCCAAACTACAAGAAAGGGGACTACACTGGAATGAGGAACTTCCTGAACGGGGTTCACTGGGACAGAGAACTGGCAGGGAAGCCAGTTAATAAGATGATGGAATATGTAACAACCATGTGCAAGGAGGCTGAGGAGAGGTTTGCACCCAAGGGTAACAGGAATAATGAAAAAGGCAGGATGAGCCCATGGTTCACCCAAAGGTACAGGGAGGCAAAATCCAAGTATGCTAGGGAATGGAAGAAATATAGAAGGAAAAGGACCCAGGAGAATAAGGAGAGCAGTAGTAGAGCCGGAAATGAATATGCACAGGTAAGAAGGGAGGCCCAACGACAATATGAAAACGACATAGCAGCGAAAGCCAAATCTTACCCGAAGCTGTTATATAGCCACATCAGGAGGAAAGCAACAGTCTAAGACCAGGTAATCAGGCTAAGGAAGGAAGGAGGAGAGACAACAAGAAATGACTGTGAAGTATGTGAGGAACTCAACAAGAGATTCAAAGAAGTGTTCACAGAGGAGACAGAAGGGGCTCCAGAAAGACGGAGAGGTGGGGTACACCACCAAGTGTTGTACACAGTGCGCACAACCAATTAAGAAGTGAAGAGGCTTCTGAGTGAGCTAGATACCTCAAAGGCAATGGGGCCGGATAACATCTCCCCATGGGTCCTGAGAGAGGGAGCAGAGGTGCTATGTGTACCCCTAACAACAATATTCAATACATCTATCGAAACAGGGAGATTGCATGAGGCATGGAAGACAGCAAATGTAGTCCCAATCTTTAAAAAAGGAGACAGACACGAATCACTAAAGTACAGACCAGTGTCACTGACATGTATAGTATGCAAAGTCATGGAGAAGATTATTAGGAGAAGAGTGGTAGAACACCTAGAAAGGAATGATCTCATCAACAGCAGCCAACATGGCTTCAGGGATGGGAAATCCTGTGTCACAAACTTACTGGAGTTCTACGACATGGTGACAGCAGTAAGACAAGAGAGAGAGGGTGGGTGGATTGCATTTTCTTGGACTGCAAAAAGGCGTTTGACACAGTTCCACACAAGAGATTAGTGCAAAAACTGGAGGACCAAGCAGGGATAACAGGAAAGGAACTACAATGGATCAGGGAATACTTGTCAGTAGGACAGCAGCGAGTCATGGTACGTGGCGAGGTGTCAGAGTGGGCATCTGTGACCATTGGGGTCCCACAGGGGTCAGCCCAAGAACCAGTGCTGTTTCTCGTATTTGTGAACGACATGACGGAAGGAATAGACTCTGTTTGCAGATGACGTGAAGTTGATGAGAAGAATTCAGTCAGACGAGGACCAGGCAGAACTACAAAGGGCACTGGACAGGCTGCAGACCTGGCCCAGCAATTGGCTCCTGGAGTTCAACCCCACCAAGTGCAAAGTCATTAAGATTGGGGAAGGGCAAAGAAGACCACAGATGGAATACAGTATAGGGAGCCAGAGACTACAAACCTCACTCAAGGAAAAAGATCTTGGGGTGAGAATAACACCGGGCACATCTTCTGAAGCGCACATCAACCAAATAATTGCTGCAGCATATGGACGCCTAGCAAACCTCAGAACAGCATTCCGACATCTTAATAAGGAATCGTTCAGAACCCTGTACACGTTATACGATAGGTCCATATTGGAGTATGCGATACCAGTCTGGAACCCACACCTAGCCAAGCACGTAAAGGATTGCAACGAGACTAGTCCCAGAGCTAAGAGGTATGTCCTACGAGGAGAGGTTAAGGGAAATCAACCAGACGACACTGGAGGACAGGAGAGGTAGGGGGGACATGATAACGACATACAAAATACTGAGAGGAATTGACAAGGTGGACAAAGACAGGATGTTCCAGAGATTGGACACAGCAACAAGGGGACACAGTTGAAAGTTGAAGACAAAGATGAATCACAGGGATGTTAGGAAGTATTTCTTCAGCCACAGATTAGTCAGGAAGTGGAATAGTTTGGGAAGCGATGTAGTGGAAGCAGGATCCATACATAGCTTTAAGCAGAGGTATGATAAAGCTCACGGTTCAGGGAGAGTGACCTAGTAAGAACCAGTGAAGAGGCGGGGCCAGGAGCTTGGACTCGACCCCTGCAGCCTCAACTAGGTGAGTACACACACATATACACACACACACCCACACACCCACATACACCCTCACCCACCCACACACACCCTCACACACCCTCACCCTCACACACCCTCACCCTCTCACACCCTCACCCTCACACACCCTCACCCTCACACACCCTCACCCTCACACACCCTCACCCTCACACACACATACACACCCACTCACACACACACACACACACACACACACACACACACACACACACACACACACACACACACACACACACACACACACACACACACACACACACACACACACACACACACACCCTCACACACACACACCCTCACACACACACTCACACACACACACACACACACACACACACACACACACACACACACACACACACACACACACACACACACACACAACCCAGCATCACTAGCTGGAATCAACAAGTCAGGAAAATCACTCCGAATCTGAAACAATGTACCACTGGGCGAGACCTCCCTGGATAATGCAGCAGTTTTCCCGAAGAAAACTTTACACTGAAGATAGTTGTCTTCAAAACTTCGTCAAAACTTCCCCGATGATGTTTCAAGGAGGCTGCGAGGCGGCGCGCCACGACGCTCCTGCTGTTGATCAGACGGACTTTAGCATAATTGATCTATGCAGAATTTAGTAGGTCAGGCTTCGGAGGTGTTTTTTAACTGTATTTTTGAAGATGAAAGATGGGCTGCTTGTTTGTATATTCTGCAAGACGTGTTTTTTCTGATCTATTTCATGTGAGTTTACCTGTTCGTAGGTCTTCCTGCTTAGTATGTAGGCTTCCTGCTTACTACGTAGGCTTCCTGCTTGCTATGTAGGTCTTCCTGCTTAGTACGTAGATCTTCCTGCACATCACGTAGTGTATGCCCAGTTGGGTTCATATTTCATGGCGCTATGGTGCTCCCATCTATAGGCCTACCAATCTCAGCCCACACCACGCTTACCCTGTCTCATTCTGGCAGCCAAGCTCAGTCAACAAGGTCTACTCCCTCCCGGGCATGGCCCAGGCCCAGAGAACCATGCCTTCTGGGCCTGGGCAACTTAAACACTGCCTGTGCACAAAGAACCCAATAAAACTACACGTTGCCTCTGAAGCCTTATTATTGTGCCCGCTTGGATAAGTACCAAATAAATTGCGATAGTAGTGGCTTAGCGGTGGTCCTAGCAGTTGTGTTGCCCGGAGGAAGGAACGAAGATGACTAAAACATTGGTAACTAAAACATTGTTGACTAAAACATTGTTGACTAAAACATTGTTGACTACAACACTATGTTGACTACAACACTGTGTTGACTACAACACTATGTTGACTACAACACTGTGTTGACTACAACACTATGTTGACTACAACACTATATTGACTACAACACTATGTTGATTACAACACTGTGTTGATTACAACTCTATGTTGACTACAATGTGTTGACTTCAACACTATGTTGATTACAACACTATGTTGATTACAACACTGTGTTGATTACAACACTATGTTGACTACAACACTATGTTGACTACAACACTATGTTGACTACAACACTATGTTGACTACAACACTATGTTGACTACAACACTGTGTTGACTACAACATTATTTTGACTACAACACTATGTTGATTACAACACTATGTTGATTACAACACTGTGTTGATTACAACTCTATGTTGACTACAATGTGTTGACTTCAACACTATCTTGACTACAACACTATGTTGATTACAACACTGTTGATTGCAGCACTATGTTGATTACAACACTATGTTGACTACAATGTGTTGACTTCAACACTATGTTGATTACAACACTATGTTGATTACAACACTATGTTGATTACAACAGTGTGTTGATTACAACACTATGTTGACTACAACACTATGTTGACTACAACACTATGTTGACTACAACACTATGTCGACTACAACACTATATTGACTACAACACTATGTTGACTACAACACTATGTTGACTACAACACTATGTTGACTACAACATTATTTTGACTACAACACTATGTTGACTACAACACTATGTTGACTGCAACACTGTGTTGACTACAACTCTCAATTGACTACAACACTCAGTTGACTACAACACTGTGTTGGCTACAACACTGTGTTGGCTACAACACTATGTTGACTACAACACTGTGTTGACTACAAAAATCACTAAGACAAAAGAAACATTTTGTAAGCATAGCTAATCGTCCATGTTTATAGAGGGGCCACAGATATATCAGATCACTTTTTAGTTGTAGGTACAGTGAGAGTAAAAGGTGGATGGGATACAAGGAGAATAGAAGTATCAGGTAAGAGAGAGGTGAAGGTTTATAAACTAAAAGAGGAGGCAGTTAGAGTAAGATATAAACAACTAGATGGGCTAATGAGAGCTAATGAGAGATAGATGGGCTAATGAGAGCATAGGCAATGGGGTCGAAGATGTATGGGGTAGGTTTAAAAATGTAGTTTTAGAGTGTTCAGCAAAAGATGTGGTTACAGGAAAGTGGGTGCAGGAGGGAAGAGGAGCGATTGGTGGAATGATGCAAAGAGAGTAGTAAGGGAGAAAAAGTTAGCATATGAGAAGTTTTTACAAAGTAGAAGTGATGCAAGGAAGAAAGAGTATATGGAGAAAAAGAGAGAGGTTAAGAGAGTGGTGAAGCAATGTAAAGAAGTGAGCAAATGAGAGAGTGGGTGAGATATCAACAAATTTTGTTGAAAATAAGAAAAAGTTTTGGAGTGAGATTAACAAGTTAAGGAAGCCTAGAGAACAAATGGATTTGCCAGTTAAAAATAGGAGAGGAGAGATGTTAAATGGAGAGTTAGAGGTATTGGGAAGATGGAGGGAATATTTTGAGGAATTGTTAAATGTTGATGAAGATAGGGAAGCTGTGATTTCGTGTATAGGGCAAGGAGGAATAACATCTTGTAGGAGTGAGGAAGAGCCAGTTGTGAGTGTGGGGGAAGTTCGTGAGGCAGTAGATAAAAGGAAAGGGGGTAAGGCAGCTAGGATTGATGGGATAAAGATAGAAATGTTAAACGCAGGTGGGGATATAGCTTTGGAGTGGTTGGTGCTATTATTTAATAAATGTATGGAAGAGGGTAAGGTACCTAGGGATTGGCAGAGAGCATGCATAGTTCCTTTGTATAAAGGCAAAGGGGACAAAAGAGAGTGCAAAAATTATAGGGGGATAAGTCTGTTGAGTATACCTGGTAAAGTGTATGGTAGAGTTATTATTGAAAGAATTAAGAGTAAGACGGAGAATAGGATAGCAGGTGAAAGGTAGGGGGTGTGTAGAGCAAGTGTTTAAGTGTTTTGTGGCATTTATGGATTTGGAAAAGGCGTATGACAGGGTGGATAGGGGGGCAATGTGGCAGATGTTGCAGGTGTATGGTATAGGAGGTAGGTTACTGAAAGCAGTGAAGAGTTTTTACGAGGATTGTGAGGCTAAAGTTAGAGTATGTAGGAAAGAGGGAGATTATTTCCCAATAAAAGTAGGCCTTAGACAAGGATGTGATGTCACCGTGGTTGTTCAATATATTTATAGATGGGGTTGTAAGAGAAGTAAATGCGAGGGTCTTGGCAAGAGGCGTGGAGTTAAAAGATAAAGAATCACACATAAAGTGGGAGTTGTCACAGTTGCTCTTTGCTGATGACACTGTGCTCTTGGGAGATTCTGAAGAGAAGTTGCAGAGGTTGGTGGATGAATTTGGTAGGGTGTGTAAAAGAAGAAAAAAGTGAATACAGGAAAGAGTAAGGTTATGAGGATAAAAAGATTAGGTGATGAAAGATTGGATATCAGATTGGAGGGAGAGAGTATGGAGGAGGTGAATGTATTCCGATATTTGGGAGTGGACGTGTCAGCAGATGGGTCTATGAAAGATGAGGTGAATCATAGAATTGATGAGGGGAAAAGAGTAAGCAGTGCACTTTGGACTCTGTGGAGACAAAGAACTTTGCCCTTGGAAGCAAAGAGGGGAATGTATGAGAGTATAGTTTTTACCAACACTCTTATATGGGTGTGAAACATGGGTGATGAATGTTGCAGCGAGGAGGAGGCTGGAGGCAGTGGAGATGTCATGTCTGAGGGCCATGTGTGGTGTGAATATAATGCAGAGAATTCGTAGTTTGGAAGTTAGGAGGAGGTGCGGGATTGCCAAAACTGTTGTCCAGAGGGCTGAGGAAGGGTTGTTGAGTTGGTTCGGACATGTAGAGAGAATGGAACGAAACAGAATTACTTCAAGAGTGTATCAATCTGTAGTGGAAGGAAGGCGGGGTAGGGGTCAGCCTAGGAAAGGTTAGAGGGAGGGGGTAAAGGAAGTTTTTGTGTGCGAGGGGCTTGGATTTCCAGCAGGCATGCGTGAGCGTGTTTGATAGGAGTGAATGGAGACGAATGGTTTTTAATAATTGACGTGCTGTTGGAGTGTGAGCAAAGTAACATTTATGAAGGGATTCAAGGAAACCGGCAGGCCGGACTGGAGATGGGAAGTACAGTGCCTGCACTCTGAAGGAGGGGTGTTAATGTTGCAGTTTTATAAACTGTAGTGTAAAGCACCCCTCTGGCAAGACAGTGGTGGAGTGAATGATGGTGAAAGTTTTTCTCTTTCGGGCCACCCTTCCTTGGTGGGAATCGGCCAGTGTGTTAATAAAAAATAAAATAAGCAAATCGTTCTCACAGGCTGGTTCCTTGATGCCGTGAGGGCTCATAAGCTCCCCTACCTTGGATCAAAAATAGATTCCTCATTCTTCTTTTTCAATTTATGACCTCCACGGGTTTAGTGCTTTTTGGTAAACGTAACAGTGAAGATAATATCGCAAGAAAATTCCATAGTTGATTGTTTTACAATAATAAAAATAATAATTCAGGTGAATATTCAATATTCTCTGTTACTCGGTTATTTTGTTGCAAAGAAAAAATATTTAGGTTCATAAAATTGTTACGATTCAGAGTGTGAGTGTTGCTGTGATACACCAGTGTGAGTGTTGCTGTGATACACCAGTGTGAGTGTTGTTGTGATACACCAGTGTGAGTGTTGTTGTGATACACCAGTGTGAGTGTTGCTGTGATACACCAGTGTGAGTGTTGCTGTGATATACCAGTGTGAGTGTTGCTGTGATACACCAGTGTGAGTGTTGCTGTGATACACCAGTGTGAGTGTTGCTGTGATACACCAGTGTGAGTGTTGCTGTGATACACCAGTGTGAGTGTTGCTGTGATACACCAGTGTGAGTGTTGCTGTGATACACCAGTGTGAGTGTTGCTGTGATACACCAGTGTGAGTGTTGTTGTGATACACCAGTGTGAGTGTTGCTGTGATACACCAGTGTGAGTGTTGCTGTGATACACCAGTGTGAGTGTTGCTGTGATACACCAGTGTGAGTGTTGCTGTGATACACCAGTGTGAGTGTTGCTGTGATACACCAGTGTGAGTGTTGCTGTGATACACCAGTGTGAGTGTTGCTGTGATACACCAGTGTGAGTGTTGCTGTGATACACCAGTGTGAGTGTTGCTGTGATACACCAGTGTGAGTGTTGCTGTGATACACCAGTGTGAGTGTTGCTGTGATACACCAGTGTGAGTGTTGCTATGATACACCAGTGTGAGTGTTGCTGTGATACACCAGTGTGAGTGTTGCTGTGATACACCAGTGTGAGTGTTGCTGTGATACACCAGTGTGAGTGTTGCTGTGATACACCAGTGTGAGTGTTGCTGTGATACACCAGTGTGAGTGTTGCTGTGATACACCAGAGTGAGTGTTGCTGTGATACACCAGTGTGAGTGTTGCTGTGATACACCAGTGTGAGTGTTGCTGTGATACACCAGTGTGAGTGTTGCTGTGATACACCAGTGTGAGTGTTGCTATGATACACCAGTGTGAGTGTTGCTGTGATACTCCAGTGTGAGTTTTGTTGTGATACTCCAGTGTGAGTGTTGCTGTGATACACCGGTGTGAGTGTTGCTGTGATACATCAGTGTCAGTGTTGTTGTGATACACCAGTGTGAGTGTTGCTGTGATACACCAGTGTGAGTGTTGCTGTGATACTCCAGTGTGAGTTTTGTTGTGATACTCCAGTGTGAGTGTTGCTGTGATACTCCAGTGTGAGTTTTGTTGTGATACTCCAGTGTGAGTGTTGCTGTGATACACCGGTGTGAGTGTTGCTGTGATACATCAGTGTCAGTGTTGTTGTGATACACCAGTGTGAGTGTTGCTGTGATACACCGATGTGAGTGTTGCTGTGATACACCGGTGTGAGTGTTGCTGTGATACACCGGTGTGAGTGTTGCTGTGATACACCGGTGTGAGTGTTGCTATGATACACCAGTGTGAGTGTTGCTGTGAAAAATCAGTATGAGTGTTGCTGTGATACATCAGTATGAGTGTTGCTGTGATACACCAGACAGTGTGAGAGCTGTGATACACAACAGTGTGAGTGTTGTTATAAATAAATATACCTAGCCTTTTCTGATCCTCACTAATAGATCTTGATAACCATTTCCCATCTACTTCTTGTCGTTTCTCCTCACGTCTGCTTCGTTATATCTCCCTCTCTCTCCCCTACTTGGGCCTCTCTCTCCCCTACGTGGGTCTCTCTCTCCCCTACCTGGGTCTCTCTCTCCCCTACCTGGGTCTCTCTCTCCCCTACCTGGGTCTCTCTCTCTCTCCCCAACCTGGGTCTCTCTCTGTTTTCTCTCCATAGAGTTAAAGATTGGCTTACAATATCTGATCCAGTGTGTTCTAGTTTTTCTCTCTTTTTTCCATTTTAAAGAAGTGTCTTATGGGTTTGGCGTTTGTGTTTAATATATTTTGTATGGAAGTTCTGGCTAACATGTTTCTCTAGGGCTCAGTGGTAGCAGGATCAAACTACACCTTGCTACCAGTCCGCTGGTGGACTCTGCACTCTCACTCTGTACCAGCTGGTTGACTATGCACTTTACACCAGCTGAAGAACTCCACACTCAAACTTTACACAACTGGTGAACTCCACACACTCACTTTACACCAGCTGGTGATTTCCACACACTCATTTTACACCAGCTGGTGAACTCCACACTCTCACTTGACACCAGCTGGTGACGATGCTGCTATTTTAAACTTTGTATCGTTAACTCGTATGGAATTTCATCTCTTGTGCGACAATGCTTGTCAGTCCTCTGCGAAACGTCATCTAAATATGGTTAATACAGCTTATATTTCCAAATGTTTGATGGTAAACAGTGCAAATAAGTAGTGTGTTGCCTCCAGCTGCTCCACCTCACCACTGCAGTCATATGTAAGGTCTAGCCGTATGATTTTTTATTTAGGCTTGATGTACTGACCACTTCTTACCAAAACAACAAACTCATCACTTCAGTACTACAACTACTGTTTTAAGTATTTGCATGTTTTCGCCTGTTGTGCAGGCAAAATAAGTGACAAAGATACCCAAATGTTGCACATGTGCCTTATTCATCAACTGCTTGTAGTGTACCCGAGTCAGTCGTTTTTAATCTGTCATTCGTGGTCCTGAACTTGACAGTCAGCAGAGAAATACTTGAGGTATCTCGTGTGCTGATCAAAATATTCTTTTAAGCGTGTGTTTTTGGTATGAAGAATGCTTTAGTGATCAGGTTATTCGCTTGCCTGATGGTTCGTTGGTTATTTGAGTTTAAAACTTATCTACTAAACGATGTTCATCGGAACAACCTACCTCATGGTGAGCGAGAACCACATGACACTTTAAACCACAGGACCACCCAACCCTACAAGAATGGTGCAGCCAGCACACAGCTAGCTGTTGGGCCGCCATCCGAGGGCATACGGAGGTGTGGGAGCTACTAAGCTAATTTCATTCTCATCCCTGTTTGGTGTACTAGCCTCACGAGCAGTATTTATATATATACGTGTATATATATATATATATATATATATATATATATATATATATATATATATATATATATATATATATATATATATATGTCGTGCCGAATAGGCAGAACTTGCGATCTTGGCTTAAATAGCAACGCTCATCTTGCCATATAAGACAAGCGAAAATTTGTGTATGCAATAATTTCGCCAAAATCATTCTTAACCTAATGAAAAAAAAATATTTCACTGTGTTTGTTTAGTATTAAATTATTGTAAACAAACCTAAAATATATTTAGTTGGGTCAGGCTAAAATAAATTGTTCTTATTATAATAAGGTTAGGCAAGTTTTCTAAGATTCTTTTGGAGCAAAATTAATTTTTTTACATTAACATTAATGAAAAAAGTGTATCTTTAAACGTATAAGAGAAAATTTTAGAAAGGACTTAATTTTAAATGAGTTCTTGCTAATTGACCAGTTTTACATATTCGGCACGACATATATATATATATATATATATATATATATATATATATATATATATATATATATATAAGGGAAGGGCAACAAAAGAGATTGTAAAAATTATAGAGGAATAAGTTTACTGAGTATACCAGGAAAAGTGTACGGTAGGGTTATAATTGAAAGAATTAGAGGTAAAACAGAATGTAGGATTGCGGATGAGCAAGGAGGTTTTAGAGTGGGTAGGGGATGTGTAGATCAAGTATTTACATTGAAGCATGTATGTGAACAGTATTTAGTTAAAGGTAGGGAAGTTTTTATTGCATTTATGGATTTAGAAAATGCATATGATAGTGGATAGAGGAGCAATGTGGCAGAAGTTGCAAGTATGTGGAATTGGTGGTAAGTTACTAAATACTGTAAAGAGTTTTTATGAGGATAGTGAGGCTCAAGTTAGGGCGTGTAGAAGAGAGGGAGACTACTACACAGTAAAAGTAGGTCTTAGACAGGGATGTGTAATGTCACCATGGTTGTTTAATATATTTATAGATGGGGTTGTAAAATGCTAGGGTGTTCGGGAGAGGGGTGGGATTAAATTATGGGGAATTAAATACAAAATGGGAATTGACACAGTTACTTTTTGCTGATGATACTGTGCTTATGGGAGACTCTAAAGAAAAATTGCAAAGATTAGTGGACGAATTTGGGAGTGTGTGTAAAGGTAGAAAGTTGAAAGTGAACATCGAAAAGAGTAAGGTGATGAGAGTATCAAATGATTTAGATAAAGAAAAATTGGATATCAAATTGGGGAGGAGGAGTATGGAAGAAGTGAATGTTTTCAGATATTTGGGAGTTGACATGTCAGCAGATGGGTTTATGAAGGATGAGGTTAATCACAGAATTGATGAAGGAAAAAAAGCAAGTGGTGCTTTGAGGTATATGTGGAGACAAAAAACGTTATCTATGGAGGCAAAGCAGGGAATGAATGAAAGTATAGTAGTACCAACACTCTT
>NC_091364.1:16103446-16105946 GCF_038502225.1 Cherax quadricarinatus | reverse complement strand
ACCGCCCTAACATGATGACTTCACCCCATGACCACCCGTCTGGTACTGAACTAAACACACCTCTCATCTGCTCTTGTCCTGGCCACCGCCTGACTGACAGGAATAAAACGCGCTCGCTTTCAGGGAATAATACACATCCATTTTGCGTATACTACATGGAAAATTATATATATGGAGCGTTATTTTATAAAATATTGTTCTTCATAGTACTCAGTTTTACTTTCTATTGTATCTTTGTGAATGTTTTGTCAATGTATTTTGTCTTTAAATAAAATATATATTAATTAAATATAGGGGGTGGTAGGAGAAAATTCTCAAACAGCTTCAGGGAGAACATTGAGTCTTCCCTGAAGTAAGTTTATTCTTTTCTCTGAGGATGAGGTTCCCTAGAATAGTTCTAGACGTGGTACCTCCCTATATATTATATATATATACGTGTATATGCAAAACAACCACTGTGAAAGAATAGTGAAATTCCAAGTGCTCTTGTGACTTCTCACATTATCAAGGAATGTGAGAAGTCACGAAAGCGCTTGGAATTTCACTATTCTTTCACAGTGGTTGTTTTGTATATTCTGATATCACCTGTTTACTGTGATCTTATTGTATATATATATATATATATATATATATATATATATATATATATATATATATATATATATATATATATAATATATATATATATATATATATATATATATATATATATATATATATATATATATATATATATATATATATATATATATATTACAGACACACACACACACACACACACACACACACACACACCTGTCTCTCCCCTGTCACAAATATCTTAATCCCTAAACTCTCACTGAATGTCAGCTGAAAGACACGTATATCCTAGCATATATCTTCGTTAACATTTATTTTCTAAATGCTTTGTTTCTGTTATGATCTATGAAATATGTAACAGAGAAGAGTTACTCTATAGTATGAATGAGCAAATTTTATGTTGATTTGGTGTCCCTAACTGATGAATGCATCACATACACACCATCTCGTTTTCTTTAGTTGACAAACGCTCGCCCACCAGGGAGTTTATCACGTTAATAGAGAGACATGAGAATAAAGACTTGTGTAATAGAACCAGTGAGGTGGAATTAGTGAAGTGATGAATCAGCAGTAGTGGTCATATCAGCGTGGGAAGGGAGCTGTTTGCAGAGACCTTACTGAAGGTATTTATTCTCTTGCCTTGATTAAAGTTATTACATTGTATGAAAAGTGTTCAGCTCCTTGGCTTTCTTCTACATGGACTTGTGTGTGAAAATACCACAGTGAAAATAGGAAATAAAACCTGGGCGGTTTCATGCGCTAACTTGAAAGCCCTCAGGTTTTATGTCCTATTTTCACACTGGTATTTTACATATTTGCAGTCAGGCGTTTTATTACGATTTCTCCTATGGGGTTACATGTATCAAAAAATTTGGTACGTATACTGCTTAGGAATGGTCAGCCTCTTGCAGCACTCTTCTGGTTTGTGTGAGGTTTAGATTAGGTTTAGTTCATAAGGTTACAATGTTTTGGTGGTAGATTCATAAATTTTCTCCTGTGCTATTTAGGCAGAGTTCCTAAGATTCGTGTATTCATATGGCTGTTGATTTTTGTGATGGACCAGAAAATTGGCAATCGAGCTGTAAAGATAAGGCAATTATTAATCAGCCTAGTAGGAAGTTCTGTTGGCTGCAAAACTGTGTGCATAAAGCAAAGAGTCAAAATATTCTTTGCACCAAGATTCCACGATTTTGCTTGTCTGTCACCTATAATTAGTTAATATATACAACTTTGGTCTTACGCTTCAGTTGCACTCCTGGCCAGAAGCTTGTGGTATCAGCAGGCTTCTTTAAGGTATTCATGTGGGCAGTGGGGGACTTATATTTTTGGGGCCCTGAAGCTTGAACTATTATGGGGGCCCTATCGAAAACCATTCTCATTCAGTGGACCCAAAATTTTTAAGCGGTGTTGAATAAGCTCGCTTCTGGGGCCCCTCTGTGATTATTTTTTTTTTTTTATATTTTATTGAAAACTCAGGTACAAAATAGTTATGGGTGCATAAAATAATATGTCAACGAGATACCAGGCACTAACTAGATTATTATATAAATAAATAATAAAGTCAAAACACAGGAAAATATAAACACTATACAAATAAACAATGTGACACAAACAAGCACACACAATTACACACATACACAAGCAATCACGTATTATACAACGTGATACTTCATCTGGCATATTACTAGGCGTGGCTTCCGCCTGCCAACACACAACGTATCCAAGACTTAATCTAAGAACTCAGGTGCCTTAAAGAGCACAACAATACGTTAATTTGGGCGACTACCACGGGGTTATTATCATGGACTAAGAATAGGCACTACAGTTCAAAGGTGGATCAGGATGACGCTACTATTCACAACAATGAAAATATCGCTTAACCTTCATTAGTTTCACAATAGATCATCACCTACATTTTGGT
>NC_091364.1:16095946-16100946 GCF_038502225.1 Cherax quadricarinatus | reverse complement strand
GACAATTATGTTGTATGCAAGTACTGCGTTATCTATTTTCTTCCACGTTTTTGTAGTAAGAGATTAACATTTAGTATTAAATTAATTCATTTTACCAGCGTAGTTTGGGCTTGTGCTTAAACGCTTTGCACTATAACTATTATTTTCAATTGTGCAGTGATTGTTAGTCGTTCGTTAATGGTGCTTAAAGCCTGTCGACTATGCTGCATGTCAAGTGTCCACCACCAGTTCAGAATACTTTAATCCCTAAAATAGGGCTTAAAGTAAATTAACAGTATATTTACACTGAGAGATATATATCGCTTGGTGTATACATCCTTGATTAAGTGTTGTGGACTCCACAGTCTCAATGCACGTTCAAACAATCCCGAGATTGCATTTCTTTTAATCAGGTCAGAATGTTGGCTAGGTAAAAGTGTAAATAGTTGGCCGAACGTGTAGGTTTTCCAGAATAGCAGAGAAGAAGCGAGGAAATGGCCACAGCATACAAGATACCCAGAGGCCTAAACTAAGCTTACGAAGCAGATTGCTATAAGTAGAAATAAAATCAGCGTGTCAGATAGAAACTGAAAAGACACATAATAAAGCATAAGTCTTTAGTATAACGACGTACCGCTAAAGGGTATGATAGAACACACTTTTAATGAACCAAGGAAGTATAACTGGAACACAGCAAAGAGAGACAAAATCATTTAATACCCCAAAATAAAGGAAATAAATTTAGGCAGCCAACCAAGCTGGCTTGTTCATATGAAATTTGCAAAACTGATCTGTAATTACACGCGCGCGCGCGCGCGCACACACACACACACACACACACACACACACACACACACACACACACACACACACACACACACACGCGCGCGCGCGCGCATTTTTCACTAGGCTCATGAGTTTTTCCCGTGTTCCTGACTATTCTTCACTCGTTGCGACACCTGGGGTAGAGTTTAGTCCCTGGTGCATATTTAAGTGTGGCTGCTTGCTCTTACTGCAGTATTCACGTCCAAAGTTGCTCACACATCCATTATTGTTGCAAGGCAACATGGTACTGAAGCTAATGGTTCAGTATATAATTTTATTGCAGCAATAATAATGATAATAATAATGTAATTAAAATTAAAATAATTATAATCTATACAATCTCATGCAATAAACTAACAGTTTGTCTCGTTTATTCATACCGTTAGTGAAGCAAGCTTGTCAATTGCTCCCCAGTAACAGCTTAGGCTTCAGTCTCTCACCTGGAACCTTCGCGATACTGAGAGACATGTTTACATTATAAATGTTTAGGGCGGTATTTATGAAAGGAAATGTTACCCAATGTCTTCGCTGCTATATACATAATGATTTTTTTTTAAGCTATGAGAGGAATGACAAGAATAGGGACGGGAAGGAGAGAACAGTAAGGAGGTTGTGAGCAGACGGGAAGAGAGAAATAAGAAATATCAAATAGCATAAATATTTTGGATGGGTTGTAGGGGAATGCTTTGGTTTTTGCCACAAAGCGACGGGTCGATTTTTTTTTTAATCTGCAGTGTTTATAATAGTGTTTAGAATTACAATTATTTAGGATAACGTTTAGAATAATGAAAGACGGTAAAGTTGTTCGAATTTATAAATGTTTTGGTTAGTGTTTGGAATCAGGAATGTTGATGAAGGTGCTTAAAATTATAAATGTTTAGTATAGTACTATATTTAGAATCATGTATGTTGATAAGTGATTTGACTGAATATATATATATATATATATATATATATATATATATATATATATATATATATATATATATATATATAATGTATATGTCGTGCCGAATAGGCAGAACTTGCGATTTTGGCTTAAATAGCAACGCTCATCTTGCCATATAGGACAAGTGAAAATTTGTGTATGCAATAATTTCGCCAAAATCATTCTGAACCTAACGAAAAAAACATATTTCACTGTGTTTGTTTAGTATTAAATTATTGTAAACAAATCTAAAATATATTTAGTTGGGTTAGGCTAAAATAAATTGTTCTTGTTATAATAAGGTTAAGTAAGTTTTCTAAGATTCTTTTGGTGCAAAATTATAAATTTTTACATCAACATTAATGAAAAAAATATATCTTTAAACGTAAAAGAGAAAATTTCAGAAAGGACTTAATTTTAAATGAGTTCTTGCTAATTGACCAGTTTTACATATTCGGCACGACATATATATATATATATATATATATATATATATATATATATATATATATATATATATATATATATATATATATATATATATATATATTGTATTATATATATGCAACAAGATCACAGCAGACAAGTGATATCACAATATGCAAAACAACCACTATGAAAAAATAGCGAAATTCCAAGCGCATTCGTGACTTCTTCTTGATAATATGAGAAGTCACGAAAGCGCTTGGAATCTCGCTACTTTTTCATAGTGGTTGTTTTGCATATATATATATATATATATATATATATATATATATATATATATATATATATATATATATATATATATTCAGGAACAGGAATGTTGATCATCCTAACTTTTATGAATATAAATGTTTAGAATATCGCTTAGAAATCTTAAATATGTTTCGGATCTGAAGTGTTCAGTCCTTATGAAAATCTTTCTGTTGACAATAATGAATTTTGCTGAGGAAGAGCAGCAAAAAATTGGACTCCAGAAAGAGAAGGCAGACTGAAATAGCAAGTGTGTAGAAAAATGAAAAAGACACCTTAGAAGATTAGGAAAAGAAGATAAGAGCTTAGAAATAGGAAGAGGAGCAGGACAAGGAGGAAGAGGGATAGAGGAAGAGGAAAAGTGTTGAGTACAAGAGGCACCATCGAGAGGTGTGCTAAAAGCATAGGCATGACAAAACTGAAAGGGAGAAGGGAAGTAGTGACGGTAAATGAGGGAGCCAAATAGGAAAAACAGACAAAGAGAGTGGGTAGGGGCCAAGGTTCAGCTGAGATGCCTCACGTCGGTCACGTCTGGCACAAGTTTGAGAGCTGTGTGGTCATTCCTTAACGTGTACGTGACCTGTCATGTGAGGGGGAAAAATGTAAGGAGAAAAATAGAGGGAAAGAGAGAAAGGGTAGGAAGTAATGGGGAAGAAAGGGAAAGAGAGGGAAAAAAAGGGATATACATATATATATATATATATATATATATATATATATATATATATATATATATATATATATATATATATATGCAGAATAATCACTGTGAAAAAATAGTGAAATTCCTGCAGCTTGTCTAGATCCATTTGTAGTCTTATCTGGTCAGTTCCTGTTTACATTCTTAACACTAATTTCATGTCATCTGCAAGCAAGAACACCTCTAACTTGATTTCTTCTCCTATTAAGTATTTTTGGATTCACTGAGGTGTTTTTCCTGCTCCTCTAGCATTTGTCCCAGTGTTTTGTGAGGTATTTTACCGAACGCCTTTTCTAAGTGCTTCACTGCTTTTTCCTTGATAAGATCCATAGTCTTATAATAACCCAATAATCTTATCATAACCCAATAATCTTATCATAACCCAATAATCTTATCATAATCCAATAATCTTATAATAACCCTACTGGGATCCTCTTCAGCAGTGGCGCTGAACAGGATCCCACTAATATGTTAAGCATTTCAATGACCCTGTCCTACTTATCTATTCTTTTCCGTAAATATTAGGACTATATCTGCTATTTTCTATACCGGCAGCTGTACTGTTTCACTGAACTTGATGAAGATTGCAGCTATTAATTCACACAGTTAATCTACTCCTTCTGTCAGAACGCAATTAGAGATATTGTCTGGTCGCATTGCCTTAGAGGAATCTAGCTCGCTTATTAGGTACTAAACGACTTCTCCCACTGCATGTATTGTGTCCAGTACTCGTTGGTGCACTCTTCCAGCTTGACTTTTTGATAATGTTCCTGTTTCCATTGAGAATACCTCCTTAAATATTTTGTTCAAGTCTTCACAGACTTCTTATTCATTTCTAGTGAGTTCGTTTCCTTCCTTCTTTAGCCGTATTACCTGGTCCTTCTTCCTCATGTGACTGTATATTAACTTCGTCTCAGATATAGCTTTCAAAGCTACATCAATCTCAAACTTTCGTTCAGCTTCTCTTCCTATACATGCATATTTTTTTCTGTCTCTTATGTTTGCTTCCATATTCTCCGAGGTTCATGGCTTACTATATTTCTTTTTTGTTCTCGCACTTTCAGCATTTGCCTCTCTACGCCCTTGGGGAACCGTGGACTCACTCTGTTCTTGCCTGTGCTTCTTCTGTTTCTCAGTAGGAATTTATCCTCTGCCTCCCTATATTTTCCAGCGACATACTCCATCATTTCGTTCATTGTCTTTCTTTCTAGCTTCCTTTGCACGGCACTTCATTTTGGAATTGTCTCATACCATCGTAGTGTACTCTTTCTGAAGTTAGGATTTTTTATTATTTCTCTCTCTGTATACTCTCGTCGGTCACTTTCACAAGGTATTCAGACTAGAGTAATGCATTTCTCTAGCACTGAGAGGCTTCTCGTATTCAATGTACCCTACATCAGAATAATTTAGGATGAATGCCTTACTAGCTCATCCTCCTCTCTCTAATTGTTTTTCTGATATGCTGACAGGAAATATTCCATTGGCACTTCTAGCAACTTAGCTATATACGTTTCTGGCCCCCACTGTGTTTCCAGTTTGTCACAGTTTATTTGTTGTTGAAGTCTCCCATAATCCAACGTTTTGTATTTCCTGTGTGGGCTCTTCTAGTTGCCTCTGCTGTCGTGTCCACCATTGATCTTCTGCAATTTAGCGATGGTTGTAGATCTCTCCTATCACCGCCTTGGTTTCCCTTGTCCTGAGAATCTCTCATGTGTGGTTATTTTATCATTCTCTACTTATTCCTCTCGTCTCCTCAAAATTCCGCTGGTTCCTGATTAGCAGTGCATTTTCTCCACCCATTATGTTTTCTCTGTCCTTTCTCATTATATGATG
>NC_091364.1:16050946-16090946 GCF_038502225.1 Cherax quadricarinatus | reverse complement strand
CATGTACTCTCATGCACTCTAAAGTATTGCTTGCTTCTTAGTAGTCGCATGTACTCCTGTGTACTAGATTGAACTATGTACTTTCATGTATTATAATGTACTCTTGTGTACTCCATCCGCCTCCTGTACTTCCAGGTTCATTCTCGTCTTCTACGTCTACCTAATTGTTAGCCGTTATTCCTTGTTCTCCGACTGCTTTATTCTCCTCTTTCGTTAATCTCTCTCCTCCTTCCCTCTCCCATCCTCCTTTAATCAGTTTTTCCATTAATATTTCTTATGTCTTCTTCAGTAAAAGAAGGAAAGGAAGAAAAAGAGGGAGATAAAGAAACATGTGATAGAGGAAAAGGCAAAATGAAGAGAGGAAATGAAAAAAAAGAAGAGGTAAAGGGGAGAGGATAAAGGTCAGGGAGGAGGAAGAGTTTGGAGAAAAAGGAGTGTAAAAGAGAGGAAGGAAAAAAAAAAGGAATGAAAAGGAGGGAGGGAGGTAGGAAGAGAACTATGGTCGAAAAAAGGAGTGAGAAAGGGGAGGTGAAAGGGAAAAGAGGGAGAAAGAGAAGAGAGAAAAAAACGCAGAGGTAGAAAGAGGAGAAAGGTAGAAAAATAAGAGAGGGGAGAAAAAGGAGAGAGGGAGAAAAAGGAGAGAGGGAGAAAGAGGAGAGAGGGAGAAAGAGGAGAGAGGGAGAAAGAGGAGAGAGGGAGAAAGAGGAGAGAGGGAGAAAGAGGAGAGAGGGAAGGAGTGATAAAGACTAATTGGGACTGTTGACTGATATTTTTTCCTGAGCTGAGCTGTTGCCTTGGCAACCAGTATTTGTGTTTTTGTTGTTGCTGTTATTTTGTTCTTGTGGTTGTGGTTGAGGTGATTATTTTGTTGTAGTCTTTGTGATTGTTGTTGGTGCTGTAGCTGTTGTTGCTGCTGTAGCTGTTGTTGGTGCTGTAGCTGTTGTTGCTGCTGTAGTTGTTGTTGCTGCTGTAGCTGTTGTTGGTGCTGTAGCTGTTGTTGATGCTGTAGCTGTTGTTGCTGCTGTAGCTGTTGTTGGTGCTGTGGTGTCTGTCGTTATTGTTATTGTTGCTGTTGCTGCTGCTGCTGCTGTTGTTGCTGTTGTTGTTATTACTGTTGCAGTTATTTTCGTTATTGTTGTTAGAGATCACATGGCCAGATTATACTATTTTCCCTCTCCACGTAAGTCTAACATCCAGCCTTGACACGCATTGCATGTGTCAATCTATGCAATGTATATCAAAGTGCAGTGTTGCAATAAACAATGTATATGAAAGTGCAGTGTTGCAATATACAGTGTATATCAAAGCATATTGTTGCAATATACAGTGTATATCAAAGCATATTGTTGCAATATACAGTGTATATCAAAGCATATTGTTGCAATATACATTGTATATCAAAGCATATTGTTGCAATATACAGTGTATATCAAAGCATATTGTTGCAATATACAGTGTATATCAAAACACAGCGTTGCAATATACAGTGTATATCGAAGTGCAGTGTTGCAATATACATTGTATATCAAAGCACATTGTTGCAATTTATTATGTATATCAAAGCGCAGTGTTGTAATATACAGTGTATAACACTTTCCAGGGTTACCTGTGAGTTATCTGAAGGTGGTTTCAGAAGTGATGCTCCTCGCGGCCAGGTCCCAGACCAGACCTGTTGGTTCCTAGTCTGAACCAGGCTGTTGGTGTTAGCCACTTGCAATATGTAAATATGCAAATTACAGTCCTAGAACATCACGTTCTAGGACTGCAGTTAACTATGTATATCGTGATCCAGAGTTGCAATATGCAAAGTATATCAGGGGTCAGCAATATAAATTACAATATGTCAGTGCTAAGAACACAGCAAATTGTGGTCCAGAGCAAAGGAAAGAGAAACACCAGTGTTGTGGCATAGCTAGAAGCTTTTTAACACAGGTTTTTACAAAGTTAGGTTTAGGGTTCCTAACTTTATTTACAAGCTAAGAGCTGTTTCCTACATCAGCTGATTTGAAAGCCTTCTTTCTATTGTTATGAGAAACAAAGGTAAGGAACAAGATGTAGTTGGAACCAGCGATTTCATTTGGTCAACTGACTTCATTTCATTGATGCCATTATGCTGTATGAGCATGTTCCAAACTCGAATCATCCTGGGAATAAATGATGTCAGATGATGTGATATTCTGGAGAAGGTTACAGACAGAGTGAAGGTCTTATTGTGTAGAAGCTTACTTCTCACTGTCCTCGGAGTGAAGCCACTGGTTCTTAATCAAAGGGGTGGACAGGTAAGCCAGCCGAAGGCCTCTGTCAGATAACCAAAAGCTCTAGCTGCGGGTCCATATGACTAAGAGCCGCGTCAGGAAATACTTGTCCTGTTTTCTGACAAATCTTACCAAACATAACCTTTAGTTCTTAATCTGTAGTAATCATCCCGCGAGGGGTAACTCGGTATGTTCCTGGGTATCAGGAACTGACACCACTCTTACTCCCGAGGTAAAAAAAAAATACTTCTTGTTAACAATGAGATAAAAATGTGCAGAAGAATATTCAGAGGAATCCATATCTCTCTCTCTCTCTCTTTTCTTCCTCTTTCAATTCCTGCTCCCTCTCCCATTGCATTACCTAACCCTCTCCCATTCCTTATTTTCTCTCTTCCACTCATTTACTCACTCCCACATCATATCTAATACAAAGCTCTTTACATATGTTCACACTCTTAATATTGTGGTGAAGAGTGTGATGTGAGAGGAATGCAGTAGTAGAAGCTGGACTGTCTCTCTCCCTCCCACCCTCACTCCCAATGTATCTAATACAAGTCTATGCTCACCATTCTTTCACTGCAATGATAAGTGTATAAATTTAATGCCTGTGTGTATGGTGTATTAAATACATTTCCAATCATTTCAAACATTCCTGTACCTGTGTTACTTACGCACACAAACTTTCATTTTCCACATTTTGTTTATCCTCGTTAATCCTTTCGGAGTATTTAAAACAGTTTAATTCTATTAGTCTTGCAGAGGAATGACAAGAATGAGCAAGACGTCTACTGAACAATATTGGATGAGACATGTAACAGTTTCCGGTTTGCGGGATGATAATGAATGAAGCATGTAGTAGGAGTTTTCACTCTGCAGCATGATAATGGATGAGACACCAGGAACATATTTCATCCTAGTATACCACCATTGTAATAGATACCGACAGCTGGTTTAAAAAGACACATGAACAAATACTAGATTATATTTATTAAACAAATCTTTTCGGTCTTGGAACCACCTTGATCACGTTTTCAAATATATATATATATATATATATATATATATATATATATATATATATATATATATATATATATATATATATATATATATATATATCATTTGACATTTTTTTTCTAATCTTGTATACTACTAATAAATAAAACATGTTACATTTAAAAGAATATTTTGCAAGATTTTATGATGCTTGTAAATGATGAATTAATTTTTGATGAGCCTATATCTGTGAATTAGACGTTAGGAAAGAAACAATTATACAAAGAAACGTTTTTACAATGACAATCACTGATTATGTGGACAGGTCAGTTGAAAGGCCAGAGTGCGTTCTATGCGATAAAATTCTTAATGCATAAACTTGAAATCCAGTAAACTGAAGGACACTTTATAATAAAATCTCTCCCGTGTTGATTCAACATTTTACCAGAAAAACAATAAGCAAGAAAGTTGAGTCAGATATCACTTTGAACACCACTGTCAGAAGCCTTATCTCGGAGATGAGAGAGGACATTCTGTATTAAGCAGTTTCAGAAATGAAAACAAGCCCTACGCGTTTCAGCTGGGCGAGTCATCAGATATCGTGTTGTTGACAGAGGAATATCCCTTCATGAATCACTAAGCACCACCGCCCACCAAGAAGATATATTCAGCAGGACGTTGAAGAAGTTTATCGCCGACAAGATGCAGGAGTGGGCGAAATTAGTTAGCATGTCCAGTGACGATAATTCGTTGTACAAAACGTTCGTGATGCGCACACACACACAGTCACACACACAGTCACACACACAGTCACACACAGTCACACACACAGTCACACACACAGTCACACACACAGTCACACACACAGTCACACACACAGTTACACACACAGCCACACACACAGTCACACACACAGCCACACACACACACACACACACACACACACACACACACACACACACACACACACACACACACACACAGCATATGGGCGCCTGGCAAACCTGAGAATAGCGTTCCGATACCTTAATAAGGAATCGTTCAAGATACTGTACACTGTGTACGTCAGGACCATACTGGAGTATGCAGCACCAGTTTGGAACCCACACCTGGTCAAGCACGTCAAGAAATTAGAGAAAGTACATAGGTTTGCAATAAGGCTAGTTTCGGAGCTCAGGGTAACGTCCTACGAAGAAAGGTTGACGGAAATCGGACTGACGACACTGGAGGACAGGAGGGTCAGGGTAGACATGATAACGATATACAAAATGCTGCTTGGAATAGATAAGGTGGACGGAGACAGGATGTTCCAGATAGGGGACACAGAAACAAGGGGTCACAGTTAGAAGCTGAAGACTCTGACTACTCACAGGGATGTTAGGAAGTATTTCTTCAGTCATAGAGTCATAGAATAGCCTAGCAAGTGATGTAGTGGAGGCAGGAACCATACTTAGCTTTAAGACGAGGTATGATAAAGCTCAAGAAGCAGAGAGAGAGAGAGAGGACCTAGTAGTGATCAGTGAAGAGGCGGGGCCAGGAGCTGAGTCTCGACCCCTGCAACCACAATTAGGTGATTACACACAGGTTCTCTCTGATATTCTTTCTTCATTGTGTAAGAGTATGTCTTCGGTTAATGAGATGTTCGTTTAACGCACATTTCAGTTAAGAGAAATGATCGGCTAAAGCATGAGTTTGTTTTAGGCAGTATACCTTCAAGGCAGACATTGGGTTAAGGCAATTGTTTGGTGAGGGCAGATATTCTGTCCAGACAGATGCACGGTAAAGGAAGCGGTTCAGTTAGGACAGATTATCGGCAGAAGTTTGGCCGAAACAGTTGTTCGGTTAAGGAAGTCATTTACTTAAAGCAAAAGTTTGGGTCTAGCTGTTGTTCAGCTTTATGAGCTCCAGTATACTTCCGTTGCAGACTTGCAGTACTGAAATGTGCTATAAGCAACGGTCAGTACAAGTGTTACAAATATTACTCGACAAGGGAAGAATTTCGACTAAACAGTAACTTTTGTGATTGATATCTTTTTCACTCTGGTATAAACATTGTTAACAGATATTGACAAATTGGTTTAAAGAAAAAGCACGTGAGCAAACACTTGGACATAATATCGGAAACTACAAAATTTCAAAAGCATTAGCATACATGATTCTCAACCAGACAAAGCACCACCTACCTAACAACACAGGAGTTACATGACCTCATACGAGATTCTTCAGGTCACCATGTGTTACATGTCACTCTCCGCTTATATATATATATATATATATATATATATATATATATATATATATATATATATATATATACTGTAAATTTAACCTTTGTATGTTAGAAGTGATCAAGGTCCAAGAATCGAATCCTAGTGTTTCCTTACGTTTCTTTCTAGCGTATATTTTCACTCTATATCAATCATTATTTAAACTATTTACAAATGTACAAGGATTTCAACACTATTCAGAAAAATAAGTATCAGTCGGCCAGCCATCCCACTGTTGATAAGTCACAAGTGCCACAGCATTCTGATGGTCACTAGACCTTCTAGGGCTACATTCCACCACTAAATGCTTCTGGTTACCTGTGTTTACTTTGGCAAAGATGATTACTGCATATGTGTTAATCTTTTACCCACCGAATAAATATTTACTGCACTCAGCACACACAACATATTAAGTCGTTCTGTTAACACAGTCAGTTAATTAAGAAAGACGTTTGATTCAGATAGTTGAGACAGTTGTTTGATTAAGATAATTAAGATAGTTCTTTAGTTCAGGTAAGGCAGTCGCTTGGTTAACACATTTGTTTGGTTAAGACAGACATTCGGTTAAGAGGTATCTCAAATGTTTAAAAAAAAAATTGTCATTTGTTTTTTATCGCAGCTCCAAATTCTGGAATTGGATTATGTGTAGAGTTAATTAACATTATTGCTGGGTAAAAGAACTTGAGTGAAGGCAGTTACCGGAAAATGGTTTTTGTTAAATGTTCTCACTTCACTTTCTTGTTTCCAATATGTACATTTACCTATATTTACTACCCTATATGTGGTTGCAGGGGTCGAGTCATAGCTCCTGGCCCCGCCTCTTCACTGATCGCTACTAGGTAATCTCTCTCCCTGCTCCATGAGCTTTATCAAACCTCGTCTTAAAACAATGTATGGTTCCTGCCTCCACTACGTCACTTGCCAGACTATTCCACTTCCTGACAACTCTATGACTAAAGAAATACTTCCTAACATCCCTTTGACTCTTCAACTTCCAAGTTTCTGTGTCCCATCTCTGGAACATCCTGTCTCTCTCCACCTTGTCAATTCCTCGCAGTATTTTCTATGTCGTTATCATGTCTCCCTTAACCCTCCTGTCCTCCACTGTCGTCAGGCCGATTTCCCTTTCTTCGTAGGACATTCCCTATAGCTCTGGAACTTTCTGTACTTTCTCTAATTTCTTGATGTACTCGGCCAGGTGTGGGTTCTAAACTGGTGCTGCATACTACAGTATGGGCCTGACGTACCCGGTGTACAGTGTCTTGAACGATTCCTTACTTAGATGTCGAAACGCTATTCTTAGGTTTACCAGGCGCCCGTATGCTGCATCAGTTATTTGGTTGATGTGCGCCTCAGGAGATGTGCCCAGTATGATGCTCACCCCAAGATCGTTTTCCTTGAGTGAATGTTGTAGCCTTTGCATCCTAGGCTGTACTCCGTCTGCGGTCTTCTTTGTCCTTCCCCAAACTTCATGACTTTGCACTTGCTAGAGTTAAAATCCAGGAGCAATTTGTCGGACCAGGCTTGCATCCTGTCTAGATCTCCTTGTAGGATTACCTAATATTCGCCCTCTTGCATTCTTCTCATTAGCTTCACATCGTGTGTGTACTCACCTAATTGTGGTTGCAGGGGTCGAGACTCAGCTCCTGGCCCCGCCTCTTCGCTGATCGCTACTAGGTCCTCCCTCTCTCTGCTTCCAGAGCTTTGTCATACCTCGTCTTAAAGCTATGTATGATCCCTGCCTTCACTACATCACTTGTTAGGCTATTCTACTTCCTGACGACTCAATGACTGAAGAAATACTTCCTAACATCTCTGTGATTCGCCTGAAGAAATACTTCCTAACATCTCTGTGACTCGCCTGAGTCTTCAGCTTAAAATTGTGACTCCTTGTTTCTGTGTCCCCTCTCTGGAACAACCTGTCTCTGTCTACCTCATCTATTCCACGCAGTATTTTCTATATCGTTATCATGTCTCCCCTGACCCGCCTGTCCTCCAATGTCGTCAGTCCGATTTCCCTCAGCCTTTCTTCGTAGGGCATACCCCTGTGCTCCGGAACTATCCTTGTTGCAAACCTTTGCACTTTCTCTAATTTCTTGACGTGTTTGACCAGGTGTGGGTTCCAAACTGGTGCTGCATACTCCAGTATGGGCCTGATGTGCACAGTGTACAGTGTCTTGAACGATTCCTTACTAAGGTATCGGAATGCTATTCTCAGGTTTGCCAGGCGCCCATATGCTGCAGCAGTTATCTGGTTGATGTGTGCCTCCGGAGACATGCTCGGTGTTATGGTCACCCCAAGATCTTTCTCCTTGAGCGAGGTTTGCAGTCTTTGGCTACCTAGTGTGTGTGTGTGTGTGTGTGTGCGTGCGTGCGTGTGTGTGCCTGCGTGCGTGTGCGTGCGTGCGCGCGCGCGAATGTGTGTGCCCGCCTATTTGTTTTCACCTGGTTTTGGTTTCAGGGGCCAAGTTTCAGCTCATGGCCCTGCCTCCTAACTTGCCACTTGCTCGATTTGCTCACTCCAGCATCGTGAGCCTTGTTATACTTATTCTTAGACCGTTGTATGGAGCTTGCCTCCAGTACAAGGTCATTCCACTCTATAGCTATCATGAAGCTGAAGAATTATTTTCTAACATCCATGTGCCTCATCTTTATAGTTAACTTCCAGCAGTGCCCTCGTGTACCCATTCCTTGCCTCTCAAGCACTTTATCCCTCTTCTCTCAGTCAAGTACTCTGCACATTATGTATTATGTTATTAATTCTCCCCTGAGTCTTCGATCCTCTGAAATCGTGAACCTCAATCGTCTTTACTCAAAGGCAAGCCTTGAAACATAATTGTACACTTTCTCTTGTTTCTGAATGTTCAGCATCAGATGAAAGTTCCATGTTGATACTACATACTCCATGCTGGGCATAATATTTGTTGAATACATTGTAATGACTGTTGAGATTCCTGAACGCTTCTCTTAGATTTACCAAAGGAACATTCGCTGTAGAGTTTACTTGGCTGATGTGTGACTCTGGCAACATACTCGGCAATATGCTTACCCCCAGATCTCTCTTTCTAAGTGAGGTCTGCAGTCTCTATCTCCAAGTTTATACTTATCCAGTCTTCTCGCCACTTCGCTAGTTTCGTAACCTCACATTTGCTAGGGTAGAATTCAAGTAGCCACTTATCAGATAATTCTTCCAGTTTGTCCAGGTCCATTTGTAACCTCTTGTTGTTTTCATCTGCCTTTATTCTCCTCATTAATTTGCCATCATCCAAACAGAGATACATTTGATTCTGTTTTGGTTTGAGATCAATATATAAAAAAGTACTGGTCCCAGTACTGATCCTTGTGGAACAAATCTGGTCACACTTTTCCATTCCGACAACTCTTCTCAGCCAATCGCTTTTTCTCAAGGAACTCTTTGATCCACACTAGCACACTCCCTTCACACCTACCTGCTCTTAAAGGTTTTGTCCCAGTTTTTAACAGAGATACAGCATCAAATGCCTTCTTGTAGTCAACATATCCTTTTCTCATCTGTCTCATTTCCGATGCTAAGTCATAGAACTTCAGACACAGTATTTGTCATTTCTTAATCTTTTCTAGATATATTCTGTGAAACAACTTCTATCTAAAAGCTTCAGTGGTCTCCTGATTGCTTTTCACTACCTTATATAGTATTTATGTCAGTGGTGTTAGTCTATATCTTGGTGCTTCCTCTTTACCGCCTTAAATATTGGGACCATATTTGCTTTCTTTTAAACAGCGTGTGTGTGTGTGTGTGTGTGTGTGTGTGTGTGTGTGGTAAATGTTGGTGCTGGGGCCCAGTCTTCGTTCTTGGCCTTGCCTTTACACTGGACGCTATTGAGTTTGTTCTCTCCTGGCTCAGCCTCTCACTGAACTCAAATGAGATCACTTTCTCCTGGTTACCTGGCCTCTATCAACCTGTTCTTAAAACTATATGTGGATACCGCCTCTGCATCATCACTGTTCAGGTCGTTTCACTTTTCTGATAGCTCCGTAGTTTAAAGAAATATATATTAATGTTCCCTGTAATTCATCCCTTGTTAGGACGTCCAGCTGTGCCCTGGTGTTCGTGTTTTCTGCCTCTCAAATAGGCTGTGCCTGTCCTTCCTATCAATTCCTTTCTGTATTCTGTATTTTAATGTCATCAGGTTTAGTTCCTTTAGTTTCTCCTCATAGTTCATTCCTCCCTAGGTCCGGGAATAGTCTCTTGCAGACCTCTGCATTTTTCCAATATCTTGACATGCTTGATGAAGTGTTAGTTCTATACTGGTGTCGCTTACTCCAGGATGGACTTGACGTGTTGAACATATTGTCGTGAATGATTCCTTGTCGAGGTTCCTGAAAGCTAATCCGAGGTGTGACAGACAAGCGTTTGCTGTAGAAATTAATTATGTGCACCTCAAGCGATATGTTCGGTGCTATGCTCATCTTAAAGTCCTACTTGATTGAGGTTTACATACTGTGCACCATCCCCCTTCCTTTCAAAGTCTGTGCTCCGATTATGATGATCTTTGCTCTTCGCCAATATATCCATCGTTGAATTTGCATTACACCTCATTCGGAAATTATCTCATGCTTGTGTAATCTTCTCTTTTGTGTCTCTCTCTTGTGTTCTCTCTTGCGTTGGCACATAATATTTTCTGAAATTTACTAATCTTGCTACTGCCACTGAGATTATCAGAAATGAAATGGGTGGCCCGGTGGTCTGGTGGCTAAAGCTCCCGCTTCACACACGGAGGGCCCGGGTTCGATTCCCGGCGGGTGGAAACATTTCGACACGTTTCCTTACACCTGTTGTCCTGTTCACCTAGCAGCAAATAGGTACCTGGGTGTTAGTCGACTGGTGTGGGTCGCATCCTGGGGGACAAGATTAAGGACCACAATGGAAATAAGTTAGACAGTCCTCGATGACGCACTGACTTTCTTGGGTTATCCTGGGTGGCTAACCCTCCGGGGTTAAAAATCCGAACGAAATCTTATCTCTCTTATCTTATTATCGTGACTGGAACAAATACACAAATAGCCGACACATGCTTGGTGTTTTATTTACCCAAATGTCTTATTCCACACATTTAGAGCTTATCTCTGTCCTCTTTCTCTCTGTTTTATTTTTTTCATTATGTTTACATTATCATCATTCAGTGAGGGTTATAACCCGATCACTACTAGTATGTCTTTAATATTTACAGTATTAGGAATAATAATGGTCCTAATACTGAACCTTGAAGGACGCCATTCTTTACTCTCATTGATCTTATTCCTAACTTAAATCTTCTGTCTTTGAAGTGCTCCTTCATCTACTGAAGCACTGTCTGTCTTTTAATTTCTGGATTATTCTTTGATGTATTACTGTATCAAATGTTTTCTTACGCTCTAAGAATTTGCACTCAACTTTTTTTATTTCCCTGTCGTTGAACTTCAGCAATTCCGTAAAACAAGATTTACCATCCAGAAATTCATTTTGGTTTGCTCTAAAGAATCTTCTTGCCTTCGAAGACTCTAATACACTTTTCGCCAACTAATGGCCATTGGGTGGCGAAACTTCTACAAATGAAGATACCCAGATGTTGAGCATTTGTCTAATTCTTCATCTTGTCAATTTGTATAGCATTTATGTACATTAAAAGTCTGTTAGAGATACTGGCTTGTGATTCAGCACCCTTCTTCATTTCATATTTTAATATATAAGAACCATGTTGACTTTTTTTATGTTTTGTGGCGCCTATCTTGGTTTAAGAAACTGATTGAAAGTCTTGTCTTGTGGGTCAGGCGAGTGTTCTCTCTCAGTACCTCTGGGTATATATTGTTTAGCCTCATTGATTTTTTTACGCTATGCTCTTTTACGAATCCAATCATTTAATTTTGCTGTGTTGAAGCTTTCTAGCATCTGTTGATCTTTTTCTGACTATAGTGCATTCTGATAGCTCTCCAATTTCTTTTTGATGACCCAGTTGAATATTTGGTAAAATCTTTACTTAATAATCTAACATCGTAGGTGAGATTCCTTTACTCCTTCAGTTTTATCACCTCGTCATTTACAGTCGTCGTCTTTCTTAAGTGGTTCTGGAAAAACTTTAGTTCGGCTCTAGCCTTAAATGCTATATTATTTTCAAACTCTCCTAGACTCAATTCTTATCATTTCGTATTCGTTACTACCTGTTCTGCTTGTTTCCCCGTTCTCTGTAGTTTGAAGTATGTACTCACCTAGTTGTGGTTGCAGGGGTCTAGTCACAGCTCCTGGCCCCGCCTCTTCACTGGTAGCTACTAGGTCACTCTTCCTTCTCCATGAGCTTTATCATACCTATGTACTCACCTAATTCACCTTATTGTGGTTGCAGGGTCAAGACTCAGCTCCTGGCCCCACCTCTTCACCGAATGCTGCTAGGTCCCCTCTCTCCCTGCTCCATGAGCTTTATCATACCTTATCTTAAAGCTATGTATGGTTCCTGCCTCCACTACCTCACTTACTAGGCTATTCCACTTCCTGACTATGACTGAAGAAATACTTCCTAACATCCCTTTGACTCATCTGCGTCTTCAGCTTCCAATTGTGACCCCTTGTTTCTGTGCCCCCTCTCTGGAACATCCTGTGTCTGTCCACCTTGTCCATTCCACGCAGTATTTTGTATTTGTGTGTGTGTGTGTGTGTGTGTGTGTGTGTGTGTGTGTGTGTGTGTGTGTGTGTGTGTGTGTGTGTGTGTGTGTGTGTGTACTCGTATATATATTCTCCTGTATGTGGTTTCAGGGGTCAATTCACAGATCCTGGCCCCGCCTCTTCGCTGATAGCTACAAAGTCCGTTCTCTCCCTGCTCCGAGAGCCTTGTCGCACCTCTTCTTAAAGCTATGTATGGATCCTGCCTCCACTACATCACTCTCCAGATTGTTCCACTTCCTGACAACTCTACGACTGAAGAAACGCTTTCTAACATCCCTATGATTTGTCTGAGTTTTCATCTTCCGATTGTGTCCCCTTGTTTCTGTGTCTCATTTCTGAAATATTCTGGCCTTGTTCACCTTGTCAATTCCTCTCAATATTTTATAAGTCGTTATCATGTCTGCCCTATCCCTCCTATCCTCTAGTGTCATCAGGTTGAGTTCCTTTAACCTCTCCACATAAGACATACTTCTTAGCTCCGGGACTAGTCTTGTTGCAAACTTCTGAATTTTCTCTAATTTCTTGACGTGGTTGACCAGGTATGGATTCCATACTGGTGCTGCATAGTATAATATGGGCCTAACGTACACGGTGTAAGTGTCGTGAATGACTCCTTACCTAGGTGTCGAAACACTATTCTTAGGTTTGCCAGGCGCCCATATGCTGCAGTAGTTATTTGATTGATGTGCACCCCAGGAGCTGTGCTCGGTATGATGCTCACCCTAAGATCCTTTTCCTTGAGTGAGTTTTGCAGCCTTTGACTTAGGCTGTACTCCGTCTGTAGTCTTCTTCTGTATATATATAATGTATGTGTGTGTGTGTGTGTGTGTGTGTGTGTGTGTGTGTGTGTGTGTGTGTCTGTGTGTATGTGTGTGTGTGTGTGTGTGTGTGTGTGTGTGTATTCAACTAGTTGTACTCACCTACCTGGAGTCTACCTGGAGGGTATTCCGGGGATAAACGCTCCCGCGGCGCTCCCGGTGGATCAGGGCCTTATCAACGAGGTTGTTACTGCTGGCCGCACGTAGTCCAACGTACAAGCCACAGTTCGGCTGATCCGGCACTGACTTTAGGTATTGTCCAGCTCCCACATGAAGACAACCAGGGCTCTAATGGTAATTTCCGTTATGGCTGGTGGGAGGCTGACGAACAGTCTTGGGCCCCGGACAATCGTTGTGTTTCCTCTTAGTGTACTATTGGCGCCCCTACTTTTTACTGGGGGTATGTTGCATCGCCTGCCAAGTCTTTTGCTTTCGTAGGGAGTGATTTCTGTGTGCAGATTAGGGACCAGTCCCTCCAGGATCTTTCAGGTGTAGATTATGATATATCTCTCTCGTCTGCCATCCAGTGAGTACAAGTGCATCCAAGCGTTCCTAGTAGTTAAGGTGTTTGACGGAACTATTATGTGCAGTAAAGGTTCCTTGTACACTCTCTAAATCTGCAGTTTCACCTGCCTTGAATGGAAATTTTAATGTACAGCAGTATTCCAGCCTAGAGAGAACAAGTGATTTAAAATGGATCATCATTAGCCTAGCATCTCTTGTCTTGAATGTTTTCATTATCCATCCTATCAGTTTCCTCGTAGATGTGATAGTGTTGTGATCCTTGAAAGTGACATGCTCAAACATTACTAGTTGTGGTGGCAGGGGTCGAGCCACAGCTCCTGGACTCGCTTCTTCACTGTGTGTGTGTGTGTGTATGTGTGTGTGTGTGTGTGTGTGTGTCTGCTGCTCCAGCAGACACTGTTCCTTTACAGTACGATAGGCTGTAATTTTCCCTCTCACAAGCATTAAATTATTAATGAGGCCCATAACTTTAAAAATATTTTTAAGGTTAAATTATCAACTTTAGAGATAAAATCTGGAATTATGATTTTCAAACCAAGGCATAAATAATTACCTACAGTTAATGATTTTATCCCCATTGGATCAGCACAGAATAAAATATTGAGATTTCAAAGCTCCCGGGTTTAGTTTGGTCCGACAGTCATGAAATAATTAAAGGACAAATCTAATGAAATAAAAATATAATTAATTAGTTGGGTGCCAGATCGGAGTTTGTAATGGTAATTGGTTTGTTTAAACGTTTCAGGCAACTAATCAGACTAGTAATACAACCCATTACATGCACGCACATAAATACAGATTTTTGGACACTCGTGTGGTTAATGCAAGGACTCGGGACATGCGAGATGTTTATATACATATAAGCTATTTATATTATATATAATGTATATATATACATACATAGATAACTAAAGTACAATGAAACTTGTCATTGCTCAGTCATAACCTGCATGGATATAGAACCTCAGAAGATTAATTGATCGATACATTTCGACCCCCTGCTGGGTCGAAATATATAAATCTATTAATCTTCTGATTATCCATGTGGGATATTATTAAGCATATATATATATATATATATATATATATATATATATATATATATATATATATATATATATATATATATATATATAATATAATATATATAATATATATATATATATATATATATATATATATATATATATATATATATATATATATATATATATAATGTTAATATGTCTGACGTCTCTTGCCGAAATAGGATAATCCGAAAGAGAGAAAGCACTTTCGCCATCACTTATTCAATAATTTTCTTATCAAACGCGTGCAGACCTGAGTGTTACGATGACCCTCTGAGCTGCAACAAGATTCGAGTCCTAACAGCAGCTCCATTAAAGCTACTAATAAGTTAAATTTATTAAAGTATATAACAAAATTAAATCAGGTGACAACTCAGACTATAAAAATCATGTGACGTGGTTTGATTTTGGGAGAAAAAAAAAACGTTTCTTGGACAACTTTGGCGACAGTTTACCTGGAGAGAGTTCCGGGGGTCAACGCCCCCGCGGCCCGGTCTGTGACCAGGCATGTGCTGCACTCTTGTTTCAAGAATTTTCTGTTAAGTGAAATGACATTGGTGAAGAAACAAATTTTATTATTAAAATGGTATAAAATACCGACAGGTTGTTAGGTAAAACACATGTGCAACAGGTAGGTATTTTTATTTCGAAACGTTTCACCTACACAGTAGGCTTCTTCAGTCAAGTACAGAAAAGTTGATATAAGCAGAAGAGATATCAAGATGATGTAATCAGTCCATCACCCTTGAAAATGTAGTTTTGAGGTGGTCAGTATCCAGCCTTATATACTGTCAGGAGGTGAGATTTAGGCAACTAATAGGAGAAAGAATGTTATCATTGAGAGGTCACATCCCTCTCAAATCCAACCATTCTCACTTGTAGAAGTTGTCTTTCTTCTGCTATTGGCCAACATCTCACCTCCTGACAGTATATAAAGCTCCAGACTGTCACTTCAACTTCACATTGTTTCAGACTATGGAACAATACTCGTCGATCAACAGTGTCATCCTTTAATTTAACTTGTGGTGATAAAAATAAAATCCAGAGAGGAGCTCTATTCCAGCGTTTCGTCAATGCTACAGGCTTCTTCAGTCATTTTGACCAAAAAAGCCTGTGCCACAGTCGACACTTCTGAGCAACTTCCGTCTGCAGTTGCACTTGTTCATTAATTAGGTATCCATGAAGAGGTACCATTTTAAAAGGTTATTCGATTTTTTTCTTTCCTTCCAACTTTTCATTATTTTGCTCATAACTCGTTAACGCCTTATCCAATCGTCTTCAAATTTCAACACTTGTGCACAGTAACTAGGACCAAAGTCTTGGAACAATTGGCATGGTCAGGAATCCTCTGACTAAGTTACTGTATCTATTTCCAGCATTCTGGAATGACTCGGATAACTTCCAGAATCCTCAGTAGCGTGGCTTCAAGCGTTTAAAAAAAAATTAAAAAAAAACAATTACGACGACGGGGGAAGTGAAATTCAAACTTCTAGCAGAGTTGATGTTTTTATGTGTAAATTCAATTGAAAATTTTCTTCTCATTAAATCACGTTAAATATCAGTTGACCTGTAAATGGCCTCAGCATTTAATAGCTGATGCATTTTAGGGCCATGATAATATCTGTTAAGTTCCGTTTGAATGCAGGCAAATTTGTTGATGCTTGTAAAACAACAAAAAACAATGAAAACGCTAGAATCCCCGCCATAACTGGAGAATTACTCATCTGATAGGCTTCAAATTTACACCGCTGGTGTAGGTTCTTGAAGGTAAGGCTCAAGTTGCCATTGGGCGGCATAAGTCTAAATTAGTTAATTTTAATATTAATAATGATGTCTAGTTTTCATTTAATAACTAACAAATACTTCTTTTGACTTCAAACTATTTTTGACGATGATGATCCATAAGTTTAGTCTGACTTGGAGCAAATTGGAAATTTAATTGAAATAGTTAATAGTTAAAAAATTGGAATCGATGGAATCAGATTAGTTACTGAAGAATGCCTTTTCTGATCGGCTTCAGACTTTTACCATTGGTGGAAATTTTTAAACACAGCTTGTCTCTCACTCTGAGCTATATAAATTTCAGTTTATATAGCTCAGAGTTAGCTATATAAACTGAACGCTTCTTCTGATCAGCTTCAAACCCTAAATGGTGATGTATCTTAAAGGGAAGCATTTTTGCATTAATTTTGAGCCGTGGCTTCCAAATTTATCAAAATAAGCCTTTCAGAAAAAATCCAAATGTTTTTTTTTATATATGATTGTAGATAATTTAAACTGGAATGTAAATGTAAAAAATGAAAAGTAAAGTTTTGCACAATTTGTCTTCATATTTATATTTACTGGTTAAAAGGCAACGTGATCCTTACTACACTGTATACGGCTGTCATGCAAGGCTGTCATGCTAGGCTGTTATGCAAGGCTGTCATGCAAGGCTGTCATGCAAGGCTGTCATGCAAGGCTGTCATGCAAGGCTGTTATGCAAGGCTGTTATGCAAGGCTGTCATGCTAGGCTGTTATGCAAGGCTGTCATGCAAAGCTGTCATGCAAGGCTGTCATGCTAGGCTGTTATGCAAGGCTGTCATGCAAGGCTGTCATGCAAGGCTGTCATGCAAGGCTGTCATGCAAGGCTGTTATGCAAGGCTGTTATGCAAGGCTGTCATGCTAGGCTGTTATGCAAGGCTGTCATGCAAGGCTGTCATGCAAGGCTGTCATGCAAGGCTGTTATGCAAGGCTGTCATGCTAGGCTGTTATGCAAGGCTGTCATGCAAGGCTGTCATGCAAGGCTGTCATGCTAGGCTGTCATGCTAGGCTGTCATGCAAGGCTGTCATGCAAGGCTGTCATGCAAGGCTGTTATGCTAGGCTGTCATGCTAGGCTGTTATGCAAGGCTGTCATGCAAGGCTGTCATGCAAGGCTGTCATGCAAGGCTGTCATGCTAGGCTGTTATGCAAGGCTGTCATGCAAGGCTGTCATGGAAGGCTGTCATGGAAGGCTGTCATGCAAGGCTGTTATTCAAGGCTGTCATGCAAGGCTGTTATGCAAGGCTGTCATGCAAGGCTGTCATGCAAGGCTGTCATGCTAGGCTGTCATGCAAGGCTGTCATGCAAGGCTGTCATGCTAGGCTGTTATGCAAGGCTGTTATGCAAGGCTGTCATGCAAGGCTGTCATGCTAGGCTGTTATGCAAGGCTGTTATGCAAGGCTGTCATGCTAGGCTGTTATGCAAGGCTGTCATGCAAGGCTGTCATGCAAGGCTGTCATGCTAGGCTGTCATGTTAGGCTGTTATGCTAGGCTGTCGTGCTAGGCTGTTATGCAAGGCTGTCATGCAAGGCTGTCATGCAAGGCTGTCATGCAAGGCTGTCTTGCAAGGCTGTTATGCTAGGCTGTTATGCTAGGCTATCATGCTAGGCTGTCATGCTAGGCTGTCATGCAAGGCTGTCATGCAAGGCTGTCATGCAAGGCTGTCATGCAAGGCTGTCATGCAAGGCTATCATGTATCGCTGTCATGCAAGGCTGTCATGCAAGGCTGTCATGCAAGGCTGTCATGCAAGGCTATCATGTATCGCTGTCATGCAAGGCTGTCATGCAAGGCTGTCATGCAAGGCTATCATGTATCGCTGTCATGCAAGGCTGTCATGCAAGGCTGTCATACAAGGCTATCATGTATCGCTGTCATGCAAGGCTCTCGCTAAGAAAATCAATGAAAAAATCGGGCTTCCTTAAGATAACAGTGCAAGAAACTATTGCTTGTCATGCTGTATGACCCTTGTGGATTTATCGATGCCCAGTAAGCACCATGCTTACACCGCTGTTTCAGGTCAGCATGATATAGGTAACACTGCAGTAGCCGGCAAGCAAGTTAAAGGTATTTATTTATTTATCCATTACTAGAATCATACTGCCGAAGAATATCAGCTCCGCTAGACAAGAAAACTCAAGTCTCATAAGACTTAACAGGACTAGTCTCGTGTGTATCAGGTATCTGATCTGTTTCCATCACAAAGTCGTGTTTGGGCACCATTCAACTTCCAATATATTATTTGACACAATCGTTGCCAGATTCAAACTGAGATGGCGTCACTTGTTGTAGATTAATGCTACTTCACCCAGCTTTGCCTATTCACCATGTAAACTCTGAAAAAACGAAGTGGTACACGACTCCTTACCATCATTTAGTTGAATGCTTTGTTACCAGCAACATTAACCCTTGTGGAATGTATACTAGCAACAATTTATATACTCTACTACTCTAGGGTGCTTGACTATATCGTGTGTGATGTAATTATATACATGTGCATACATTTGATTATGTATGCGCATTTATATGAGTTTAAGCGTGTGTAACCTGACTGTCGTGTTTTGTATGTAACTATGTGCACTAACATGGCCTGCAATTTGATTTTTGTACCAAATTAACCTAGCGATTTGGTCTCTCTGACAGATTAAAGTTACATAGTGCAGCTTAGAGCTGCCTAATTTACCGTGGGTCATCATTACAGTAATGGTATACAAATTCTTCATGTTGTTTTAAAATAGCGAGGCTGTTGCAACAGTCATTGTGCATTGTTTCTGAATGTTCTGCATATATGTATATATTTCTATATATATAATGTAGTTCAAATTCTTCTTCGTCCCCTCATTCCCCTGATCTTTTTCGTTTCCCATATATATAATTTTTGTTATTCAGTTCTGTGACTAATTAGAGAGCTTCTTAAAAGTTTGGTTTATCCTGTGTGTAGGATAGACTATCCTAAGAGATAGTAATTCCTAAGTAATAGCGACTCCAGCTCTGCTGGGACGAATCCTTTGAAGATCCCATAGCTATTGATCCTTTATTGGTAAACTATTTTTTAATTAAGTCTTTCAGTTCAAACTGGAAGATTTCAGCACTAAGCATGTGATCGAATATGACAGAGCAACATTGCTAGTTAGCTTTTGTTCCCACAGTATAACTGTCATGTAGAATAGAGTAGCAGCACACTGCTGATATACCCAGTTTTTCTAAACTGATGAAAATATCATTAATCACCATGCCCACCCACTGCTACTAAATACCCATCACAAACATCACCCTCCACCCACCGCCTCTACCAGTACCATTGTTGCTGCTCCCTACGCCGCCACTCCTGCCACCGATACTCCAGGCACCACCACCGCACCACCACCACCGCACCACCAACCATCACCGTCCACCAACCACCACCGTCCACCAACCACCACCGTCCACCAACCACCACCGCACCACCAACCATCACCGCACCACCAACCACCACCGCACCACCAACCACCACCACATCCACCACATCCACCACATCCACCACATCCACCACATCCACCACCACCACCACATCGACTACCACCACATCCACATCCACTACCACCACATCCACATCCACCACATCCACATCCACCACCACATCCACCACCACCACCACATCCACCACCACCACCACATCCACCACCACCACCACATCCACCACCACCACCACATCCACCACCACCACCACATCCACCACCACCACCACATCCACTACCACCACCCAAAACACCCACCACCCGCCACGCACCCACTTAACACCCACCAGGTCACAGTTCGTCTACGGTTACTCAGGGTATTTCATATTCTCCATTGTGGACTATCCCATCTGCACATGAGTAATCTACACATGAGTAATCTGCACACGATTAATCTGCATGTGAATAATCTGTACATGAGTAATCTGCACATAAGTAATCTGCATATGAGTAAGAAGATAGTCAAGACGATATCATATGTCAGGCTGAGGTATGTACACACCTGTGGCTCCCGGTGAGTGTTAACACTCAGCATCCCAGAGCAATTCACGATGCAATGTGTCCCTTATTTTAGTTCCCATGAAGGATAATACTTGACAACCAGTGATCGATTTTCACAAAACGAATGCTAAAAATAATTTTCCCTTTCCAGTCCTTGGTGATTTATTAAGCGGCATTTGACAACATAGATTTTTCAACCTACCTTCGGTTTAAAGAATAAAAAAATGCACCAATAACCGGCACATAGAGAAAGGTCATCATTGGGACACTTACGTAACATTTGGGTGCTTTCCCTGTGGAAATGTTTGGTCCGCCAGTGGCTTCATCAGTCCAGTACAGAGAAGAACGGTGGACGATGAGGATACAGAGGTAATCAGTTTCTCAGCCTGAAGTCAATGTATAACATATGTGCATAGAAATGGCTTATATACTGTAGACAGGTGAGGCGAAGCAGTTAGAGGTTTCATCACTGGTAAAAAGTACCCACTAGTGGAAGTACTGTCTCTCACAGATATTATGAAATGATATAGAAAACCGACAAGTTGATAAATGTGACACTTGTGCAACATTTGGGTGTCTTTACTGTGGAAAAGTTTCGCCAGCCAGTGGCTTCCTGAGTCCAATACAGAGAATTCTTCAGTACTTGCTTAACCTGAAGCCTGACCTACTTCCACTAGTGTTTTTTTATACTGTTCGACTGAATACATCGACTCCAAGCTGAGGTATTGATTACCTCAGAGTCTTCTACATCTTCCACCATTCTGCCAATCATGGGCCAGCAGTCTCCTGCAGTGCTCCCCTTTCTTTCTCTAGCCTTATAAGCTATTACCCATTCCTCAAAATGACTTTTGGGATAAGATCTCCCCTATCACTTTTCTAGACACATGACAAATACCCACAGTAGACTTATAGGAAACATATTTAGGGTGTTCTTGGATGATTTTCTTGTTACATCTAAAGATGTACAAACACATCTTGAAAGATTGGATCTGGTACCCAGTAATTAGAGTAGACAGTATGTTTAACCCATATCTGTTTTCCATAGCTCTCACTAGAAGGGCTGTCGTTACAGACACTATTATCGGTGTATGGATTTATATTGAGTAAGATACGTAAACGAGTGATTTTAATGCATCTTGATAGCCCACTGAAGTAGAAACCACTGGCGTGTTACTTAATATCAGTTTTACTGAAAAGTTACAATGGCAGTCATATAGAGTTAAAATGGCAGTCATATAAAGAGTTATAATGGCAGTCATATAAAGAAGTGTATACAAGGCATACAAACTAAGAAGATTTATCATTATATACTTAAACTTTGTGAATTTCAAGTGGAGGATGATGCCAGCACAGACAATGAAGTGGAGAGCGAGATATCAGTAAAACTTCAGGTTCTGCTGCTCACCATAGTGACTCTCCTCTTCATGCTATCGCTGGAGGTCCTAGCACAGGTCTATAGAGATAGCTTCCCTAGCGAGAGGTATAGGAAATAGATATGGGGTAGGCATATTGTCTACATTAGCTCATGCTAACTTGAGAATAAAACTTTCAGAGTATCATTTTCATAAGTCTGGAATCAAATTCCTTTGATTTATGACTGATCAGAGTTAGGTAACAGCTGTATAAAATTTCCAGTGTCACAAAGTTCAGATACTCTTACATCATTTTCTGGCTCTGCAGGATTTTAGAACATTCATTGCCAATTTTTTCACCTTGAAACCTTCTGACCATCTACTTACATGCTCATTTATATTGGATCTTCATTTAAGAATGACCCTTCAACAACATATGTCAATATGAGGTACCAATACACATTAGGTATCGTAACAAATTATGCACCTCTTATCCCTACATTTCAGAATAAACAGCCTACAGGCAGGTTAGCAAGAAAGTTTTGACCACTCAAGAGTTCACTCCTACTTTGAACACTTTCCAGGTAAACAAAATGTTGTTGCGGATTCATCGTAGCATGTAGGTGATATTTCGGTGACCTTTCTTTCAGTGAGGAAGAAGTCGAAAGAGCATAGAGAATGAATCTAATTTTGTCTGGCAAGATTAGGTTCCAGACAAAAGATGATCACACCTTGTTAGTCAAGCAAGCAGTGCAGTAAGGGACATCAATATGAGTCAACAGTTTTTGTATTAAATAGAAAGACTTGGTACTTCTAGCGAAACAGCTTACCATTTAGTGATCCCTATGTTTGTAGTGGGTTTAGGTAGCTCTGTAGTTACAGGTGTTGATAAACGAGACACTTGTGCAACGTTTGAGTATCTTTATTCTTGTCGGTTTTCTAAACTATTCATATCCCTGGTGTTGCTCCTCCCTGAATGGATCGTTCTGTCGGACTAGGTGAAGTATTATTGTCCTTGTAAAAAAATGATGATTCTAAGTATGTTCAGAAATTCACAGTATGTATGCATTATTAAAGCTATGCATAATAAAAGAACTAATTCCATTCAGGTTCACCCCACTACCAGTGAACCTTGGGAAAGAATATGTATTGACCCATTAACTAATTACCAACTCTCACAAAAAAGGAATGAATATATGTATGTGATGGTAGATCATTTCTTTTCCTGTTGAGGATTAGCACCTGTTGCAGATAATTCTGCAAAGACAACTACCAAAGGAGACCTTCGAGAAACTATTGATTCTGATAGCTATACCTGGTGTGAAGTGATTCCAGTATGCAATCAACTCTTCTTGTATTGTTTCATTAGGTGACATTCCACGTTATGCTCATTATGGAATAGATATATAACTTCCCTGTGAGTTGCTACATTCCAGTCCTACACTTGTTTATAATGATAATGATAATATTATGACATGAACCCATAATACTCAAAGAATTTTAGAATAGTAAATGAGACACACGTAAAGTTAACACCAGATTTTATTAAAGTAAAGCTTAATGAATTCAAAGTTGGTTCAAACTTAATGTTGACGACGTTTGTTGGCAATAAGTGTAATAAGCAAGAATTCGACAGTGATCAGTGTCAGGAATAGCATCTGTATCTGATGAAATTAATCTGCAATGATCTTGAAGATAATGTTGAAGTCAGTTGAGATAACACTTTCTGACCATCCTTCAGACACCATATCTTCATGTTCTAACCAACCTACTGATGTTATGACCTCTTCTTCTGACTGACTAACATGGAGCAAGCTGGTTATTAGTAGCCATTAATGGCTAGAAATGTGTTGGCTCTTGTCTATACCCAGTTTACTTCGTGCTCAGGGCATTTGACTAAATGCTGGCTAAGTTAAATCTAAATGTAAATATATTGTCTATTTAGTAAAAATGTTACTGATCTTAATATTATGTACAACATTGCCATAATAGATGTTTGTATATTAGACACTAGTACCAATAAGGCTCAGTGACATCTAAAGTTAGAGATTATGCAGTTGACCCTTAGATAACACAACCCTGAACAGCACTTATTCAGCAACGCTCAACTAAAAACCTACATCCTTAATTTCGTTTGGTACTTACACTTTTTCCTGTGCAAGCAAGATAACTGCTAGTGGGCTAGCAATCGGTGCGCAGTAAGAGCTCTCCTCACAAGAGCAGGCGAGGTCACTGTTTACAGGTGGGCCCCGGTTTACAGCAGGGCCCCGGTTTACAGCAGTTCGTTTTATAGCATTTCGCTAATGCAGCAGTTTTCAATTATACCCATTTCTCATTTGTTTATACTTCCTACAACAAATATATTCAACACTCGATATATAATATCATAAACATCTTAGCAGGTTTTTATATGCATTTGAAAATCATTATCACCCTATCTAATATCTGGATATTAGCCATAGCACCCAAAAGGAATACTACTAATAGTGGAGGTGCCAAGAATACAAGCAAGAAACTCCGACAATTTCTAAGAAAATCGAAGTACAAGACAAACGCCGAGTTGGGTCACATGTAATGCAGGCTGCCATTGCGTCTGGATCAGAATAACAGGAAATTTCCGTACAAAGTTTGAGGGCCAATTAAAGCATATCAACCATTTCCCAACACTTGTGTAACAACGTGTGAGAATATCAATTAAATTTTCTCATAAAATGCAACTGTAGCAGCAGTTATCAATAACTTCATGATAATTTACATATTTCAGCTTAAAATTGAAATATGTCAGAAAATACTTGAAACTGTTCCGACACGTCGAAATCTAAAATAAAATAGATAATATATAAAAATTCTTGTCACTTTTTTAGTGTATTGTAAACAGAATCTTGTGTTGTGCGTAGTACGAGTGGTTTAAGGTGGTCACAGCCACAGGAAACGTTTCATTCTGTTGGGCCACATCAAACATCTCCTCAATTATTTAAAAACAAGTAGGAGAAACAAGTAATTGTAGGTAAGATAAAATTCTTTCTTGCCACTTTTTAGCCTATTTTTAAACGAGAATGTTGTGTTGTAAATGTTCAGTATGATCTCGTCTGCTGCGCTAGATGGTTCTTAGATGGTTTTATTACCACCACAGCTGTTCTTCATTTGGTCCTGCCCGTTTTCTCTGGTACGTATATCCATCCCGCTTTATGAGGAAGCAATACACACTTAATTGAGTCATGAAGTGGTGCCTCCCAGGCTAGTGGTGGTTTACAGGGATTGTACAGTGCCGCATTGACTCTAGGGCTGCTTATTTTTACCACTGTCGAAAACAGGTGATGGTGATGTTTATACAAGGACTCACAAACCCTCTTCATACACTCATGTCAACAAGCAATAACAGTCAGAACTGAAAGTAAGATAAAGTTGTTTCTTTGGACTTTATAGGTTGTTTTAAAAATAATAAATTTTGCCATTTTTGGATTTCCGATCAAAAACTTTACTTTTCCCTCGTTGTTTGCTTCGAATAATACTAACTCGAATAAGGCTCCGATTTTCAGGCATGTAATCCGCGCACATTTCCAGGGGCTACATTAATATATTTTAGATAACTAATTGTTTATGAATTTTGTACCGATTTTCTGAGTTTTCGCCTTTTCGTTTAAATTGCAGCTGTGCAGTTTATAATTAAAAGTGTTTAATTATAACATTGCCTTCATACGAATATATGTCGTATTATGATACTGATCTTAGTGGTTATTCATGTTATTCCACAAAATCTGAACATTAAAGAATATAGCCTAGTTGCACAATAGGTTATTTCTCTTTACTCTTAAACTCTGTCATCTTACTCAAGGATTTATAGAACATTTGAATAAACATCGACCTTTCCTTTTATTATGCACTGGTTTAGCGCTTCTTTTTGATTATAATAATCTTACTATGCACTGGGAGAGTCGCATATGACCTATATCATAATGTTTGTATGTGTTGTATTTCTTAAATAAGTTTAGCTGCGTGCATGGCGAGGTCGTCATGCAGGTCTCGAATTTTGAGCTGTCAGTGCTGTTGGTAAGAGTCACCAAAAGATCACAGTTCCTTCACAGTGTTTCCCTTCTCCAGGAAAGTTCCTTGCAGGTTCCCCGTGGCCTGGTGGCTAAAGCTTTCACTTTAATCGACCATGTCTGGGTTCGATACCCAGCGAGGGTAGAAACATTGGGCGTGTTTCTTTACACCGGTTGTCTATGTTCCCAATAAGTAAAATGGGTACCTGGGAGTTAGTCGACTGGTGTGGGTCGCATCCTGGGACAAAACTGACCTAATTTGCCCGAAATGCTCAGCATAACAAGTGGCTTTCTATATAGTAGTATGTCACTGATGTCAGCTAGGACTGTATAGTAGTATGTTACTGATGTCAGCTAGGACTGTATAGTAGTATGTTACTGATGTCAGCTAGGACTGTATAGTAGTATGTCACTGATGTCAGCTAGGACTGTATAGTAGTATGTTACTGATGTCAGCTAGGACTGTATAGTAGTATGTCACTGATGTCAGCTAGGACCGTATACCTTGTACATGTACTTGTAGACATAAAGATATTCTTATTATTATTATTATTGATACCGGCGAGAAGCTGTTGATCTAAGTAATCAGACACGTGCTCTCCATCCTTGGATTGAACTCGAATGTCTTCCCTTTCCCCAGGAGCTGTATAGCCCCTACAGGTTTAGCTCTCCCCCCCCCCCCCAATAAATTTAATCACAATCTTCAATGGTCAAATTCACCCTCGCGGATTGGTCCATCTGCGCAAGTTTAAGATGGTCATGATGCCACCTGCCCTTTGGCGGTCGAGCAGTGCAAACTGAGCTATCATTTAGACCCACCTGTACCTGTCGGTGCTAATTATTATTCAGTAAAAGCGAGAACACACCTGATGTCCTCTCCATTACCCCACAGTGGCTCTGGTGGCCTGGTGGTTAACGCTCTCGCTTCACACGGTGAGGGCCCGGGTTCGATTCCCAGCCAGAGTAGAAACATTAGACGTGTTTCTTTCCACCTGTTGTCTATGTTCCCCATCAGTAAAATGGGTACCTGGGTGTTAGTCGACTGGTGTGGGTCGCATCCTGGGACACTGACCTAAGGAGGCCTGGTCACAGACCGGGCCGCGGGGGCGTTGAGGGGGCGTTGACCCCCGGAACTCTCTCCAGATAAACTCCAGATAACAGGATGCACTACATTAATCCCAACATGATGCAACGAGAAACTTATCATAGACATAACAGTCTAACGTACAATATATTAGGATTAGCATCTCAAAGAAGGACAAAAATGTATAAATATAGGTGTGGAGAACTCGAGAAAAATCCATCATAAGGAGATTTTCAGATAATTTAACTTCAGAAGAGACGTGACTAGGATAAAATAAAGAATGGGAAAAAATCGCCAGTCCCTTTAACCTACACTGATGTAGGTCAACTGTGCTTGTGAGGTCAAAAGGTTGACCTAACCAATAACACCTGTGTGTGGAAGTGTTGAATACAGAAGTATTAGCAAGTCTGTGTATAACATATTCTGCTGATAAAACCTACAAGATCAAATATAGAAAGAGTAGAAGACATAGAGATGGAAAAGGACATAAAGTGATTATCAAATAAGTTGAGTCACACAGAAAGATACTCAAAAATAAGAGATTACCGATATAGAGCCAAAATGAAAACGTTCATTCCTGACTGAAGAAATGGAAAAAAAATCTAAATACTTCTACAGAAATATAAAAGATAGCTCAAGAATAATTTGTAGAATTACTCCACCAGCAGAGTTTCACACATTTATGATGGAAAAAATGTGAGATATTTTAAAACGCCGGTATGAATCTAGGCGCGGCAATCCAATATACGTTCAGCCAGCAGTAAAAGTCTGGTTGATCAGTGTCTGATCCACCGGAAGGCCTTGATCAAGGACTGGGCGGCGGGTGCGTTGACCCTCGGAAGAGCCTACAGGTAGATACAAAAGTAGACCCGTTGACCCCCGAAACTCTCTCCAGGTAAACTCCAGGTAAATCCCACAGAATTCAAAAAAGAAATAGAACACCTGCCCACACAGCAACACCTGAGTTAGATTCGTAGATTTCCTTATTTAGGGAGAAGTGAAAAATACCACTAGCCTGTATACTCAACATTTTTGGGGGGAAGGTTAGGTTAGGTAAGGTTCGTCAGGAAAGAGGAGAAATGTTTCCTGACGCGGGTCTTAGTCAGATGATGACCCGCCTTTGGAGCTTTTGGTCATCTGACCGAGGCCTTCCACTGGCTTACCGGTCCACCCCTTTAAAAATTATGGTCATGTAGAACCATTACTGTTTCCTAGGGAAGGACTTCAGATTTGGGTACAATCCCAGCGTCTTAAATGCTACAGACACAGCTCTTCTGCACAAAGGAGACGATAAAATTCTCCCAGAACAGTTACTGATCGGTAACTCTAACATCACACATCGTAAAAGTCTTTGAAAGGGAGATGAGATGCCAAATTACAAACCAAGACAAGTTATAGAGTTATAGAGCTTTAGAAGATAATCAAAATGCAGATGGTGTCTACAAGGACTTTGCGAAGGCATTTGACGATTGTGATTATGGAATGATAGAGTATAATATGTGTAACGAAAAAAGAAGGCAATAGATATTTAATATTCTGACGAATAGAACTGAACGAGTGATGGTAAACAAATCAAAGTAAATTGTTCATTATTCCAAGGCATAATCCTGGCGCCTTTACTATTTATTTCTCATCCACGAAAGACAATATTATTCATATTATCCTTTGAGAACTTGATAAAAAAAAGAACACACACACACACACACACACACACACACACACACACACACACACACACACACACACACACACACACACACACAGGATGTTCCAGAGATTGGACACAGTAACAAGGGGGCACAGTTGGAAGCTGAAGACACAGATGAATCACAGGGATGTTAGGAAGTATTTCTTCAGCCACAGAGTAGTCAGTAAGTGGAATAGTTTGGGAAGCGATGTAGTGGAGGCAGGATCCATACTTAGCTTTAAGCAGAGGTATGATAAAGCTCACGGCTCAGGGAGAGTGACCTAGTAGCGATCAGTGAAGAGGCGTGGCCAGGAGCTCGGACTCGACCCCCGCAACCTCAACTAGGTGAGTACACACACACACACACAAAGCATTTCACGAGGAAATTAGCGAAATATTTTAGTGGACAGTACTAAATAATATAATATTCAATGGAGAAAAATTCTAACTGATCAAATATAGAAAGAATGAAAGCCTCAAAAGAGGCGCTATATACAAAACAGAACTTCTAAACAGAACAGAAAGAAAATGTGTAAGACTTAGGCATAATAAAGACTTATAGTTTAGATAGCACAAAAACAATAAGAATGATGGTGTGGATAATGAAAATAGCAAAACGAGAGAAATAATGCCACTGGTGACAGAAATCAAATCAATTGTGTTCTTTTGCTTTTAGTAATAGTGTTAATTGTGCCATCCAAAACTGGAGACATTTCAGAGCTGGAAATAATACAGAGATTATTTACTGCCTATGTATACGTAAAAAAAAGGCATTTCAACTACTGGCAACGCCTCAGGGATTGATGTTTACTCTCTGGAGAAGAGGAGAGAAAATACATGATAATATATAGAAGGAAGATACTAAGGGAATAGTCCCAAATCTGCACACTTCAGTAACAAAGCATTGGAGGAGGTGAGAAATAGACCCAAGGAAAAGTAAGGATGCCTTGACCACAGTAAGAGAACACTGCATCAACATCAGTGCTCCGAGACTATTCAACTTGTTACCAGCAGGATCAGAAATGTTAGTGGAATAAGCATAGAGGTATTCAAGGGAAAATTGGATTATTTCCTCAGCCTAGTAACAAATTAATTAGGCAATGAAGGATATGTAGGTCAGTGGAATGCCAACAGCAACAACCTAGTTGAATAAGCAGTCAACAGAAAATCTTGGCCCCAGGCCAGACTGTGAGAGTAGACACAACTCTCGAAACCAGTTACAGGTGAATCAAAGGTATACCACCACCACAGCCGTACCACCACCACAGCCATACCACCACCACAACCATAGCACCACCACAAACATACCACCACGATCACTATCACCACCACCATCGCTATCACCACCATCATCACTATCACCACCACTATCACACCACCACCACCACAGCCATACCACCACAACAGCAATACCACTACCACCACCACAGCCATACCACCGCCACAACCATATCACCTCCACCATCACTATCAGAACCACCAGCACCACCACCACATCCCCCATACCACCACCACATCCTCACCACAGCCACACAACAACCACCATACCACTATCACCACCACCACTGCCGCCACCACCGCTACACCGTTACCACCAACACCATCACCACCACACCAGTACTACCAGTGTCACCACCATACCACTTAAACAACCAAACCACCACCACCACCACCACTACTACTACTACTACTACTGCTACTATCACCACCTACTACTACTACTACTGCTACTACTACTACTACTATCACCACTACTACTATTTCTGCTACTACTACTGCTACTACTACTACTACTACTACTAATACTCTCCTGTCATAAGTTACTTGGCTGGAATAACCTTCAGCGAGAAACTGTTATTCCCTCAACTGGGCTGATGTTGTCCGTTGTCCGCTGCTGTTTGTCTTCCATTAACAGAGGCAACGGCAGAACAACGGCGGGATGGAAGATCAACCTGCATCCCGAGCTGCGACAATACATATTTGTGCTCTTCGGAATGGGAATATGCTATAGAGGTGGGATTCCCGTAGTTTCTTAACTCATGAGCGTTCCTATGTATTGTATCTTTCGTTCGTGCTAATATTAGCGTGGGTGTAGCGTTGTCTTCCGCTAATAATAGTTTCATAAAGATCCCAATGGAAATAAGTCACTTTGACTTTTTTTGGGGTTATCCTAAGCTCTCTACACATATGCTGCTATGTATGATTGTCTATATAAATGTATTTTTTTGTACCTTAATGAACTTATTCATATTGCGTTAATGTGAGCTAATGGCTGTATACATATTACTCTGGTTGAGCGTTGCTGATAACCTCTGTGTAGCGTTAGTTGGTGCTAATGATTGCTTACTGTGGCTCTGTGTAATGTTAGTCTGTGCTAATGATGGCTTTGTGTAACTCTGTGTAGCGTTAGTTTGTGCAAATAATTGTTTTTTTGTCGCTCTGTGTAGTGTTAGTCTGTGCTAATAATTGTTTAGTGTCTCGTAGAGCAATTCTTGTAGCTTATTACAGCTTCTAATTTCGTATTGCTATTGCATTATATAATTTCAGTATGAAAATTATCTGTATCTGCTTATCACAAATCATTAAGTACTAGACTGGAGATATATTTCCTTCTATATCTAAATAAACTGAGCATCTTCACTCCCATGCTATGATTATTATTTCTTCCAACGTACCGGCAGTATCCCACCGAGGCGGGGTGGCCCAAAAGGAAAAACGAAAGTTCTTCCTTTTAAATTCAGTAATATGTACAAGAAAAGGGGTTACTAGCCCCTTGCAATTGGCATTTTAGTCGCCTCTTACGACACGCATGGCTTACGGAGGAAAAATTCTGCTCCACTTCCCCATGGACATTATTATTATTATTATTATTATTATTATCATTATTGTTATTATTATTATTATTATTATTACACAAAGAACTTTATCAGTGAGGCAAAAATAGGATTTTACCAGAATATAATGGTACCAACATTGTTATATGGGTTGTGAATGTTGCAGCGAGGAGGCGGCTTGAGGCAGTGATGATGTCTTAGGACACTGTATGATGTGAATATTATACAGAAAATTTGAAGTTTGGAGATTAGGAGAAGGCGGAGAAGGGGTTGATGTGATTTAGATATTCAGAGAGGATGGAGGAAAATAGGAAGACTAAGAGGTTTTGTAATCCTGGGGAGGAGGGAGGGGGTCGCCCTAGGAATGGTTTTAGGGGGTAAAGGAGGCTTTGAATGCAGGAGGCTTGGTCTTGTAACAGGCTTCTGTGAGCGTATTAGAACTGAGTGGAGGCAAGTGGGTTGTTTTTATGATTTGATTTGCTAACATTTATGAAGGGATTCAGGAAAATGGGTTAACCGGACTTGGGTCCTGGAGGTCGTGAGGACAGTGTATGCACTCTGAAGGAGTTGTGGAGATGTGGTGGTTTGAAGGATCATGTGAGCTGTGATGTCGGCGCCCTTCTGGTAAGACAGTAATTGAATGAGTTACAATGTGTCTTCAACTTTCGACACTTATCACGGTGGGATGTGACCGGTGTTAAAAAAATATGTATTTAAATTAATTTTATTATTATTATTATTATTATTATTATTATTATTATTATTATTATTATTATTATTATTATTATTGATCCCTTCAAAAGAGATGCTTTAATGCAGGCAAGGGCTCTTCCAACGAAGTGGAGCTAACCTCCCTTTCCCCTAGATCGTATACGATTTGCTTCTAATACTCTACAACTGTATTTCCGCCATATGGTTTAGAGCTCCGCTATGAATGGATGAAAAATAATACAGTGGAACCTCTGGTCACGACCATCATTCGTTCCAAAATTCTGGTGGGGACCCGATTTGGTCGTGACCCGAACCTAATTTCCCCATTGGATTGTATGTAAATACAATTACTCCGTTCCAGACCCCTACGAACTGTATGTAAATATTGTTTTTTAAGATTTTTATGCACAAAAATAGTTAAGTGTACCATAGAATGCATAGTGTAAAAGTGAACTAAATGTATAAACCTTGAATAACACTGAGAAAACCTTGAATAACACTGAGAAAACCTTGAATAACACTGAGAAAACCTTGAATAACACTGAGAAAACCTTGAATAACACTGAGAAAACCTTGAATAACACTGAGAAAACCTTGAATAACACTGAGAAAACCTTGAATAACACTGAGAAAACCTTGATAACACTGAGAAAATCTTGAATAACACTGAGAAAACCTTGAATAACACTGAGAAAACCTTGAATAACACTGAGAAAACCTTGAATAACACTGAGAAAACCTTGATAACACTGAGAAAATCTTGAATAACACTGAGAAAACCTTGAATAACACTGAGAAAAACCTTGAATAACACTGAGAAAACCTTGAATAACACTGAGAAAACCTTGAATAACAGAGAAAACTAACATTACACGAGTCCGTGGCACACCAGTCGGCTAATACTCAGGTACCTACTTATTGCTAGGTGAACAGGGACAGCAGGTGTCTTAAGGAAACACACCCAGATGTTTTCACCTGTACCGGAGATCGAACCACTGACATCAGAGTGTGAGCTGAGTGCGCTACCAAACGAGCTAGTGGTGGATGTTGATCACATGATCAACTCAGTTCTGTGTAACTCAGAGTGGAGGAATGAGCAGTTTGTTGTACAGTTAACTAGAGTGACCTTGGTACTGAGGGCAGTGGGTGGGTTGGTCCGGGCAGTGGGTGGGTTGGTCAGAGCAGTGGGTGGGTTGGTCAGGGCTGTGGGTGGGTTGGTCCGGGCAGTGGGTGGGTTGGTCAAGGCAGTGGGTGGGTTGGTCAAGGCAGTGGGTGAGTTGGTCAGGGCAGTGGGTGGGTGGTCAGGGCAGTGGGTGGGTTGGTCCGGGCAGTATGTGGTTTGTTCAGGGCGGTGGGTGGGTTGGTCAGGGCATTGGGTGGGTTGGCCAGGGCAGTGGATGGGTGGTCAGGGCAGTGGGTGGGTTGGTCAGGGCAGTTGGTGGGTTGGTCCGGGCAGCATGTGGGTTGTTCAGCGTGGTGGGTGGGTTGGTCAGAGCAGTGGGTGGGTTGGTCAGGGCAGTGGGTGGGTTGGTCAGGGCAGTGGGTGGGTTGGTCAGGGCAGTGCGTGGGTTGGTTTAGTCAGTGGGTGGGTTGGTCAGGGCAGTGGGTGGGTGGTCAGGGCAGTGGGTGAGTTGGTCAGGGCAGTGGGTGGGATGGTCCGGGCAGTAGGTGAGTTGTTCAGGGCGGTGGGTGGATTGGTCAGGGCGGTGGGTGGGCTGGTCAGGGCAGAGGGTAGGTTGGTCAGGGAAGTGAGTGGGTTGGTCAGGGCACTGGATTGGTTGGTCTAGACAGTGGGTGGGCTGGTTAGGGCAGTGGGTGGGTTCATTTAGACAGTGGGTGGGTTGGGTTAGGCAGTGGGTGGGTTGGCTGAGGCAGTGGGTGGGTGGGTTGAGTTAATGGTTTGCGGCAGTGGGTGGGTAGGTGGGTTGAAGCAGTGGGTTGAGGCAGTGTGTTTTTGAGGTAGTGGGTTGCGGCTGTGGGTGGGTGGGTGGTTGCATTGAGGCAATGGGTGGGTGGGTTTCTTGAAGCATTGTGTGGATGGGTGGGTTGAGGCAGTATGTGGGTTTGTGATTGGGTTGAGGCGGTGGGTGGGTTGAGGCAGTGTTTGGTAGGGTGGGTTGAGGCAATGGGTGGGTGGATGGGTTGAGGCAGTGGGTGGGTTGAGGCAGTGTCTGGTGGTGTGGGTTGAGGCAGTGGGTGGGTGGATGGGTTGAGGCATTGAATGGGTGGATGGGTTGAGGCAGTGGGTGGGTGGATGGGTTGAGGCAGTGGGTGGGTGGATGGGTTGAAGCAGTGGGTGGGTGGATGGGTTGAGGCAGTGAGTGGGTGGATGGGTTGAGGCAGTGGCTGGGTGAATGAGTAGAGGCAGTGGCTGGGTGGATGGGTTGAGGCAGTGGCTGGGTGGATGGGTTGAGGCAGTGGCTGGGTGAATGAGTAGAGGCAGTGGCTGGGTGGATGGGTTGAGGCAGTGGGTGGGTGGATGGGTTGAGGCAGTGGATGGGTGGATGGGTTGAGGCAGTGGGTGGGTGGATGGGTTGAGGCAGTGGGTGGGTGGATGGGTTGAGGCAGTGGGTGGGTGGATGGGATGAGGCAGTGGGTGGGTGGATGGGTTGAGGCAGTGGATGGGTGGATGGGTTGAGACAGTGGGTGGGTGGATGGGTTGAGGCAGTGGGTGGGTGGATGGGTTGAGGCAGTGGGTGGGTGGATGGGTTGAGGCAGTGGGTGGGTGGATGGGTTGAGGCAGTGGGTGGGTGGATCGGTTGAGGCGGTGGATGGGTTGAGGCAGTGGGTGGGTGGATGGGCTGAGGCAGTGGATGGGTTGAGACAGTGGGTGGGTTGATGGGTTGAGGCAGTGGGTGGGTGGATGGGTTGAGGCAGTGGATGGGTGGATGGGTTGAGGCAGTGGGTGGGTGGATGGGTTGAGGCAGTGGGTGGGTGGATGGGTTGAGGCAGTGGGTGGGTGGATGGGTTGAGGTAGTGGGTGGGTGGATGGGTTGAGGCAGTGGGTGGGTGGAGGGGTTGAGGTTGTGGGTGGGTGGATGGGTTGAGGTAGTGGGTGGGTGGATGGGTTGAGGCAGTGGGTGGGTGGATGGGTTGAGGCAGTGGGTGGGTGGATGGGTTGAGGCAGTGGATGGGTGGATGGGTTGAGGCAGTGGGTGGGTGGATGGGTTGAGGCAGTAGGTGGGTGGATGGGTTGAGGTAGTGGGTGGGTGGATGCGTTGAGGCAGTGGGTGGGTGGATGGGCTGAGGCAGTTGGTGGGTGGATGGGTTGAGGTAGCGGGTGGGTGGATGGGTTGAGGCAGTGGGTGGGTGGATGGGTTGAGGCAGTGGGTGGGTGGATGGGTTGAGGCAGTGGGTGGGTGGATGGGTTGAGGCAGTGGGTGGGTGGATGGGTTGAGGTAGTGGGTGGGTGGATGGGTTGAGGCAGTGGGTGGGTGGATGGGTTGAGGTAGTGGGTGGGTGGATGGGTTGAGGTACAATACAAGGGACTAATTAAGCCCCTCACAATACAAGAAGAGACAATAAAGATAATTAACATAATGACATCCGTTACATTGTGAGATTATTCTGTACCAGGTGTGTGTGTGCGCTCACCTTATTGTGGTTGCAAGGGTCGAGTCATAGATCTCTCCCTGCTCCATGAGCTTTATCATACCTCTTCTTAAAGCTATATATGGATCCTTCCTCCACTGCATCACTCTCCGGATTGTTCCACTTCCTGGCAAACTCTGTGACTGAAGAAATACTTCTTAAGATTCCTGTGACTCACCTGAGTCTTCAACTTCCGTCTGTGACCCCTTTTTGCTGTGTCCCATCTTTGAAACATTCTATCCCTATTCACCCTGCCAATTCCTCTCAGTATTTTATATGTCGTTATCGTGTCGCCCCTATCTCTCCTGTTTTCAAATCGATTATCTTAACTCGTAGGACATACCCCTTATCTCCGAGACTAGTCTTATTGCAAATCTTTGCACTTTCTCTAATTTCTTGGCGTGCTTGACCGAGTGTGGATTTGATACTGGTGCTGCATACACCAGTACGGGCCTGACGTACGTGGTGTACAGAGTCTTTAACGAGTCCCTGTTAAAGTGTTGAAACACTGTTCTTAGGTTTGCCAGGCACCCATATGCTGCAGCAGTTATTTGGCTGATGGGCGCTTCAGGAGATGTACTCAGCATTATACCCACCCCAAGAGCCTTTTCCTTGAGAGAGGTTTGCAGTCTGTGGCCCCTAGCTTGTACTCTCTCTGCGGTCTTCTTTCGCCTTCCCGAAAATAATGATTTTGCACTTAGTGGGATTAATCTCTAGAAGCCAGTTTCTGCACCAGGCTTGCACCTGTCCCGATCCCTTTGTAGTCCTATCTGATCCTCATCCGTTTGAATTTTTCGCATTAGCTTCATATCGTCTGCAAACAGGTATATCTCTGAATCTATCTCTTCCGTCAGTGGATGTGTGTGTGTGTGTGTGTGTGCTCGCTTGTGTACATTCGCAGCGTGCTGTCTACAAATGGTAGGGATCAAGATTATGGCCCAGGGACCTAACCTTCAATTGTTCGGTGTATTTAATTCCTAGCTTAGGGGTTCCTAATATATGTTTTGATTCCATGTAAAGAGTTAGCCTTCATCATCTCTATGCCTAAGACTCTTCACTTATTCATAATTCTTAGTCACTAAAAGTACTTCGCAACTTCCCTGGTGCTCGGTAGATAAGACACATAGGCAACATTTAGGCAACTTTATTCCGAAACATTTCGCCTACACAGTAGGCTTCTTCAGTCGAGTACAGAAAGTAGGCGGGAGCAGTAGAGATGTGAAGACGATGTAATCAGTCCATCGCCCTTGAAGTCGTAGATTTGAGGTTGTCAGTCCCTCAGCCTGGAGAATTTCTGTTCCAAAGTCTGGAACTAACTGAAGATCAAGCGACAGTGTTGAGACTTAAATACTGTCGGAAGGAGAGGTGCAGAGTAGTAGTAGTGAGAAAGTAGCCACTGAGAGGTCATGTCCCTCTCAGATCAAACAATTCTCACTTGATGGACTGATTACATCGTCTTCACATCTCTACTGCTCCTGCCTACTTTCTGTACTCGACTGAAGAAGCCTACTGTGTAGGCGAAACGTTTCGGAATAAAGTTGCCTAAATGCTGTAATAAAGTTGGTAGAATTACCGACAATATGTAAAGTAAAAGGACACAAGTGCAACTAATGTGACATTTTATTGTGGCAACGTTTCGCTCTCCAGGAGCTTTATCAAGCCATTACAAACAATACATGGACACAGAGGGTATATATAGGCTCAGAGTGAGGTGCAATACTAGTGGTAGTAGTAGTAGTAGTAGTAGTGACAAAAGTTGTAGTAGTAGTAGTAATACAGTATGGTAGAGCAATTAATTCGTACATGAGTAAAAGGATATAAAAGCTATTACTTGGGTAACATAAAAATAGGTTGGACAAATATATAGACTGGATAGAGGCAGCCTGTTTCAGTGTTCACTCTCTGTAATGTGCTTTGTGAAGTATAACAGGAGAGACTATGTGATGGCAGGGTTTACGGTTTTCAGGAGGATTCTTGCTAAGACTTCAGAGATGGTGAAGCTGCCGTTGTTTTGTTTAATTGTATTCGAAACAGCGATCAGTGATGATTCGAGGCACTTGCGTCTGCGGAAATTAGTTTCTTTGATCACTAAGTGGGCGTCCCTGAATTTCATGAGATGATTGGTGGAATTTCGGTGTTGTACACAGGCGTTGTTCAAGTTATCGTTCCTACATGCGTAAATGTGTTCATTGAGGCGGGTGTCGAGGTTAATTGCTGTTTCACCTACGTAAATCTTGTCACAGCCTCCACAGGGCATAGTGTAAACTCCTGCATTGACTGGTTCTTGGTGCTTTGATTTTGTCCTGGTTAGATCCTTTATTGAAGTGCTAGAAGCGATGGCGACTCTGGTGTTTGCTTGTGAAAGTACTTTAGAAACGTTCAGTGCAACCTGGCTGTTGGGAAGAATTATAACTTTGTTGGGAGTGGTGTGGGTGCGTGGAGAATTCATGATCTGAAGAGCTCTTTTCTTGCAGTCTTTGATGAAAAAGGAAGGAAATTGTAACTGAATTGTAATTGAATGTGCAAGAATGGTATATAATACCGACAAGAGGAAATTAAGACACATGTGCAACATCTGGGTATCTTTATTGTGGACGTTTCGCCATCCAGTGGCTTTATCAATACAAATTCTAGGACATAGCTTGAAGACAGTAGGACTATATACAGAAGATGAGGTAATCAGTCCCTCAACCTACGAGTAGGTGCTTCAGAATCTCCACGACTATGGTGCTCTTCGCACCTACTCGTAGGTTGAGGGACTGATTACCTCATCTTCTGTATATAGACCTACTGTCTTCAAGCTATGTCCTAGAATTTGTATTGATAAAGCCACTGGATGGCGAAACGTCTACAATAAAGATACCCAGATGTTGCACATGTGTCTTAATTTCAACTCAGTGAATGTTTGGTGAATGTATGTACATTTCTCGTCAAGAAACTCAGGACTACAAATTCGGTATGCTCTTCGGAAAAACCCGATGATGATGCCTCTTTTGGTCTTGGTATCTTAACTGGAATAGAAGTGTGTGAGATGATTTTTATTGGTAGATTTCCGATAAACTTGAAATCTTAGGTTGTTGTCTACTTTGTGAATGAGGACGTCGAGGAAAGGTAGCTTGTCATTGGACTCTTCTTCTAGTATAAACTGGATCGCCGGTTCAACTGCGTTGAGCCTTGCCTGAAGATTCCGTACATCAAAGCGTTTGGAACACCTAGAGTCCGAACACTTCGCAAACATCATCCCTTCAAGCGTCACTTGGTTACGTTACGTGGACGACGTCCTCGTAATAACTCCTAAACGCTTTGATGTACGGAATCTTCAGGCAAGGCTCAACGCAGTTGAACCGGCGATCCAGTTTACACTAGAAGAAGAGTCCAATGACAAACTACCTTTCCTCGACGTCCTCATTCACAAAGTAGACAACAACCTAAGATTTCAAATTTATCGGAAACCTACCAATAAAAATGATCTCACACACTTCTATTCCAGTCAAGATACCAAGACCAAAACAGGCATCTTCATCGGGTTTTCCCTAAGAGCATACCGAATTTGTAGTCCTGAGTTTCTTGATGAGGAATATACATACATTCACCAAACATTCACTGAGTTACAATTTCCTTCCTTTTTCATCAAAGACTGCAAGAAAAGAGCTCTTCAGATCATGAATTCTCCACGCACCAACACCACTCCCAACAAAGTTATAATTCTTCCCAACAGCCAGGTTGCACTGAACGTTTCTAAAGTACTTTCACAAGCTAACACCAGAGTCGCCATCGCTTCTAGCACTTCAATAAAGGATCTAACAGGACAAAATCGAAGCACCACGAACCAGTCAACGCAGGAGTTTACACTATACCCTGTGGAGGCTGTGATAAGATTTTCGTAGGTGAAACAGCAAGAAACCTCGACACCCGCCTCAATGAACACATTTACGCATGTAGGAACGATAACTTGAACAACGCCTGTGTACAACACCGAAATTCCACCAATCATCTCATGAAATTCAGGGACGCCCAATTAGTGATCAAAGAAACTAATTTCCGCAGATGCAAGTGCCTCGAATCATCACTGATCGCTGTTTCGAATACAATTAAACAAAACAACGGAAGCTTCACCATCTCTGAAGTCTTAGCAAGAATCCTCCTGAAAACAGTAAACCCTGCCATCACATAGTCTCTCCTGTTATACTACACAAAGCACATTACAGAGAGTGAACACTGAAACAGGCTGCCTCTATCCAGTCTATATATTTGTCCAACCTATTTTTATGTTACCCAAGTAATAGTTTTTATATCC
>NC_091364.1:15948446-16045946 GCF_038502225.1 Cherax quadricarinatus | reverse complement strand
GGAAGACTCTATACTACACTTGTCCCTTGGAAGACTTTATACTACACTTGTCCCTTGGAAGACTCTATACTACACTTGTCCCTTGGAAGACTCTATACTACACTTGTCCCTTGGAAGACTTTATACTACACTTGTCCCTTAGAAGACTCTATACTACACTTGTCCCTTGGAAGACTTTATACTACACTTGTTCCTTGGAAGACTTTATACTACACTTGTCCCTTGGAAGACTCTATACTACACTTGTCCCTTGGAAGACTCTATACTACACTTGTCCCTTGGAAGGCTTTATACTACACTTGTCCCTTGGAAGACTTTATACTACACTTGTTCCTTGGAAGACTTTATACTACACTTGTCCCTTGGAAGACTCTATACTACACTTGTCCCTTGGAAGACTTTATACTACACTTGTCCCTTAGAAGACTCTATACTACACTTGTCCCTTGGAAGACTCTATACTACACTTGTCCCTTGGAAGACTTTATACTACACTTGTCCCTTAGAAGACTCTATACTACACTTGTCCCTTGGAAGACTTTATACTACACTTGTTCCTTGGAAGACTTTATACTACACTTGTCCCTTGGAAGACTCTATACTACACTTGTCCCTTGGAAGACTCTATACTACACTTGTCCCTTGGAAGGCTTTATACTACACTTGTCCCTTGGAAGACTTTATACTACACTTGTTCCTTGGAAGACTTTATACTACACTTGTCCCTTGGAAGACTCTATACTACACTTGTCCCTTGGAAGACTTTATACTACACTTGTCCCTTAGAAGACTCTATACTACACTTGTCCCTTGGAAGACTTTATACTACACTTGTCCCTTAGAAGACTCTATACTACACTTGTCCCTTGGAAGACTTTATACTACACTTGTTCCTTGGAAGACTTTATACTACACTTGTCCCTTGGAAGACTTTATACTACACTTGTCCCTTAGAAGACTCTATACTACACTTGTCCCTTGGAAGACTTTATACTACACTTGTTCCTTGGAAGACTTTATACTACACTTGTCCCTTGGAAGACTTTATACTACACTTGTCCCTTAGAAGACTCTATACTACACTTGTCCCTTGGAAGACTTTATACTACACTTGTTCCTTGGAAGACTTTATACTACACTTGTCCCTTGGAAGACTTTATACTACACTTGTCCCTTAGAAGACTCTATACTACACTTGTCCCTTGGAAGACTTTATACTACACTTGTTCCTTGGAAGACTTTATACTACACTTGTCCCTTGGAAGACTCTATACTACACTTGTCCCTTGGAAGACTTTATACTACACTTGTCCCTTAGAAGACTCTATACTACACTTGTCCCTTGGAAGACTTTATACTACACTTGTTCCTTGGAAGACTTTATACTACACTTGTCCCTTGGAAGACTCTATACTACACTTGTCCCTTGGAAGACTTTATACTACACTTGTTCCTTGGAAGACTTTATACTACACTTGTCCCTTGGAAGACTCTATACTACACTTGTCCCTTGGAAGACTCTATACTACACTTGTCCCTTGGAAGACTCTATACTACACTTGTCCCTTGGAAGACTCTATACTACACTTGTCCCTTGGAAGACTCTATACTACACTTGTCCCTTGGAAGACTTTATACTACACTTGTCCCTTAGAAGACTCTATACTACACTTGTCCCTTGGAAGACTTTATACTACACTTGTTCCTTGGAAGACTTTATACTACACTTGTCCCTTGGAAGACTCTATACTACACTTGTCCCTTGGAAGACTTTATACTACACTTGTCCCTTGGAAGACTCTATACTACACTTGTCCCTTGGAAGACTTTATACTACACTTGTCCCTTAGAAGACTCTATACTACACTTGTCCCTTGGAAGACTTTATACTACACTTGTTCCTTGGAAGACTTTATACTACACTTGTCCCTTGGAAGACTCTATACTACACTTGTCCCTTGGAAGACTTTATACTACACTTGTCCCTTGGAAGACTCTATACTACACTTGTCCCTTGGAAGACTCTGTACTACACTTGTCCCTCCATTGAAAAGCTGTACACACAGATGAACCCCAAGTACCAAATGGCAAAAAATATTATACTTTAAATAGAGCTTTAAAACCATGTGGAATACAGTGAGGTTCAATACTAGGAATATAGTGAAGTTCAACACTAGGATTATAGTGAGGTTCAATGCTAGGAATATAGTGAGGTTCAACACTGGAAACATAGGTTCAACACTAGGAATATAGTGAGGTTCAACACTAGGAATATAGTGAGGTTCAACACTGGAAACATAGTGAGGTTCAACACTAGGAATATAGTGAGGTTCAACACTAGGATTATAGTGAGGTTCAATGCTAGGAATATAGTGAGGTTCAACACTGGAAACATAGGTTCAACACTAGGAATATAGTGAGGTTCAATACTAGGAATATAGTGAGGTCCAATACTGGAAACATAGTGAGGTTCAACACTAGGAATTAGTGAGGTTCAACACTGGAAACATAGTGAGATTCAACACTAGGAATATAGTGAGGTTCAACACTGGAAACATAGTGAGGTTCAACACTGCGAACATAGTGAGGTTCAATACTAGGAATATAGTGAGGTTCAACACTGGAAACATAGTGAGGTTCAATACTAGGAATATAGTGAGGTTCAACACTGGAAACATAGTGAGGTTCAACACTAGGAATATAGTCAGGTTCAACACTGGAAACATAGGTTCAATACTAGGAATATAGTGAGGTTCAACACTAGAAACGTAGTGAGGTTCAACACTAGGGATATAGTGAGGTTCAACACTGGAAACATAGTGAGGTTCAACACTAGGAATATAGTGAGGTTCAACACTGGAAACATAGTGAGGTTCAACACTAGGAATATAGTGAGGTTCAACACTGGAAACAGTGAGGTTCAACACTGCGAACATAGTGAGGTTCAATACTAGGAATATAGTGAGGTTCAACACTGGAAACATAGCGAGGTTCAATACTAGGAATATAGTGAGGTTCAACACTGGAAACATAGTGAGGTTCAACACTAGGAATATAGTCAGGTTCAACACTGGAAACATAGGTTCAATACTAGGAATATAGTGAGGTTCAACACTAGAAACGTAGTGAGGTTCAACACTAGGGATATAGTGAGGTTCAACACTGGAAACATAGTGAGGTTCAACACTAGGAATATAGTGAAGTTCAACACTAGGATTATAGTGAGGTTCAACACTAGGAATATAGTGAGGTTCAACACTGGAAACATAGTGAGGTTCAACACTAGGAATATAGTGAGGTTCAACACTAGGAATATAGTGAGGTTCAGCACTAGGAATATAGTGAGGTTCAGCACTAGGATTATAGTGAGGTTCAACACTGGAAACATAGTGAGGTTCAAGACTAGGAATATAGTGAGGTTCAGCACTAGGAATATAGTGAATTTCAACACTAGGATTATAGTGAGGTTCAATACTAGGAAGATAGTGAGGTTCAACACTGGAAACATAGTGAGGTTCAACACTAGGAACATAGTGAGGTTGAACACTAGGAATATAGTGAGGTTCAACACTGGAAACATAGTGAGGTTCAAAACTAGGAATATAGTGAGGTTCAACACTAGGAATATAGTGAGGTTCAACACTGGAAACATAGTGAGGTTCAACACTAGGAATATAGTGAGGTTCAACACTAGGAATATAGTGAGGTTCAACACTAGGAATATAGTGAGGTTCAACACTAGGAATATAGTGAGGTTCAACACTGGAAACATAGTGAGGTTCAACACTAGGAATATAGTGAGGTTCAACACTAGGAATATAGTGAGCTTCAACACTAGGAATATTGTAAGGTTCAACACTTGGAATGCAGTGAGGTTCAACACTTGGAATACACTGAGGTTCAACAGTAGGATTATAGTGAGGTTCAACACTGGGAATATAGTGAGGTTCAACAATGGGACTATAGTGAGGTTCAACACTAGGAACATAGTAAGGTTCAACACTTGGAACATAGTAAGGTTCAACACTGGGAACATAGTAAGGTTCAACACTGGGAACATAGTAAGGTTCAACACTAGGAATATATTGAGGTTCAACACTTGGAATATAGTGAGGTTCAACACTTGGAATATAGTGAAATCCAACATCATGAATACATTAAGGTTGGAGCCACCGTCCGCTAGCTCACCTATGCAGTAAACACGTTACGACACTCTAGAATTAGACTGGCGAAGAGAGGGGTGAGAGCGGCCCTATAAACGCTCTTGATCCAAGGGAAATAGCGCACCTTTCCATTTCCTCATCCTCATCCGGATTACATCGGGTTCCCCTGGCTTTGTTTGACGTTCACGGTTTTATTAGTAGTAGTAGAAGTAATAATAGTGGTGGCAGTAGTAGTAGCAATATATATATATATATATATATATATATATATATATATATATATATATATATATATATATATATAAAATCAGAAGAGCGTACTTTAATTGAATAGAGGGAGATAAATGGATCAAAAGACTGGGTAGTATAATGTAACATAAGAGGTAAAAATGGAAGACAAGGCTGGTCCGTCCATCACAAGACTAGACTCCAGCGTATTAGAAAATCTTAGTATTACGGTTACAACAAGATCATGGCTTCCTAATTAGATTTTTCTTGCGCTTACCTGTGTACGAGTACGTGCTTGCTTGTGTACGTATGCGTGCTAGTGTTTGTGTGCGTGCTTGCCTGTGTACGAGTACGTACTTGTGTACTTGTGCGTGCTTGCTGTGTACGAGGACGTGCTTTCCTGTTTACGTGTGTGTATTTTCCTACATACGTGTGTATGCTTGTCTCTGTGGTTAAGCGTTTCCATGTGTAAGACTTCGTGCTGTCTTGTGTGCGTGTGCTTTCTAGTATTCCAGCCAGCGTCTTGAAAGTTCTAGTTATCCAGACTATCATTTTCCTTGTGATAGCAATAACAGCATTGTTGTGATCCTTGAATGTGAGTGTCTCTTACATCATCATTCCCAGGTCTCGCACTTGGAGCTTTCGCTCATCTGAACGGTTTGAGTTTGTCCTGTACTCGGTTTTAGTTAGCATTCCATTCTTCCACAGCGAACAACTGAAATTTGTCTTAACAGACCATCATACTGTTGTCTAAGGTCTACTGGAAGACTTGGCTTATTTCTGCCTGAAGATTCGCTCTCTCCAGTGGTCGCCACTTTCACAGAGATTCTGGTGTCATCCACACAGGATGCTATCGGGTTATGGCCTTAGAAAATGTTTTAGTATACGTGATGGTAACTGCGTTGGTAAATGTCTGGATAATTGTCGTGATAAAGGTTTTGATTAACTTGTTGGTAAATGTGATGGTTAATGTCTTGATAAATGTGTTTGTAAATAAGATGGTAAATATCCTGTAAATGTCTTGTTAAATGTGTAGGTAAATATTTTAGTAAATGTCTTGGTAAATGTTTTGAGAAATGTCTTGTTAAATGTCTTGTTAATTGTCTTGGTAAATGTTTTGATGTCTTTTTAAATATTTTTCTAAATGTATTGTTAAATACTTAAGTAAATATTTTAGTAAAGTCTTGGCAAATATCTTGTTAAATATTTTGGTAAATGTCTTAATAAATGTTTTGGTAAATGAGAGGTTTGTAGTTACTATAGATAGTCTTGAGGATCGTAATAATATTCGTAAAACATTACAGGAAACAAGATTGTTAAATCTTACTGAACAATGTTTTATCTTCAGTAAAAGGACACAAGTGCAACTAATTTATTGTGGCAACGTTTCGCTCTCCAGGAGCTTTATCAAGCCATGGTAATGGCTTGATAAAGCTTTTACTTTACATATTGTCGGAGTCTCATATGCAGCATTACGACTGGTAGGCAAGGAGACACTGTGTGGAGGGTGGGATTACGAATGAAGAGAGATAAGATAAGATAAGATTTCGTTCGGATTTTTAACCCCGGAGGGTTAGCCACCCAGGATAACCCAAGAAAGTCAGTGCGTCATCGAGGACTGTCTTAACTTTTTTCCATTGGGGTCCTCAATCTTGTTCCCCAGGATGCGACCCACACCAGTCGACTAACACCCAGGTACCTATTTGCTGCTAGGTGAACAGGACAGTAGTGTAAGGAAACGTGTCGAAATGTTTCCACCCGCCGGGAATCGAACCCGGGCCCTCCGTGTGTGAAGCGGGAGCTTTAGCCAGAGAGAGAGTGTGAGAGAGAGAGAGAGAGAGAGAGAGAGAGAGAGAGAGAGAGAGAGAGAGAGAGAGAGAGAGAGAGAGAGAAACAGAGAGAGAGAGAAACAGAGAGAGCGTTCCCCGCATCGTCTGTGTCACAGGAGCAGGGCAGCCAAAACTCTGTATACATCAGAGTTATATTCCTCACGCCCCGCTGAGCCTCACCCATTGTTGCACGACAAATTGCGCTTCGTGTCCCTTGATTTATGACGTTTGTCAAAAATATTTTTTTCCTTGCGAAATCGAGAAAAGGATGTATATTCATATTTTCTGCTTTTTTTTGTATTTTAAATTTTTCACTCAAGATAAAACACCACGCAAATTTTCGACCTATGTAAAAGATTGTAAATCTCGAGACAAAATTTCCTGTATTTTAAGAGGACCGGATCTGTTAAGACATGTTAGAGGGAATGGACCACCAAAGGCACTTTAAAAAGCTGTAGTAGAGGTCACCGTAAGTGGCTTCGGGGTCGCTTTAAGTGGTCTTATGGACACTATAAGTGGTCTCTTGAGTGAGTAAGGGGAAGCAGGTCCACAGCAAACACATCTTCCACTTTACATAAAAAGATTTGCATTTTGTTTTTAGTTACTGACTCCGAGTTTTCTTTTTAGATTTTGCCTCCGAAGCGGCTAGTTTATTACACACTTAGTATTTATCTTGTGAACGATAACACAGGATAGATGTTTGCTCAAAAGACCAAGGCACTAGGCCCTATCAAAGGCTACCATAAGTTTGTCTAGATATATAACAATTCATGTATCTTCTATTGCCAACAAATTGAGAATATTAGCTTAACATGTCTGGTATCTTGTCTTCATTAATAACTTTATACATCTAGTAGGTTATACTCTGTCTGTACATTCCTCAATAAGTGGACAATCAAGCACATAATGCCCAAGAGAGTGACCATAAGGCTTATCATATACTTTGCATTTAGATTGATCATAATGTGTGTGTATGCCATGCTGCCAGAAATATTTTGTAATCAAGCATAAGCCTGACTTTCACATCAGTCAGTCTGGTCACCCTACAAGTTTCTCCATAAATGTGTTCAACGACGTTCATGTTATCAAAATTATTTAAAGATTTATTAAGCCTTCTAACTGTATCTCTATGACATTTCATTCATTATTTACTCCTAGTACTATTTTAATGCTTGACACAGACATACCAAAGTTAAATGAAATGCATACAAATTGAAAATTATTTACTTTGTGATTTTAGAATATCACTACTTAGCTTCTCATGTGAGCGTGTAGTTAATTGTTTGAGTCCAGTACCTTCTAAGAGTGAATACAAAAAAATCAGTATAAGAACATAAGAACATAAGAAAGGAGGAACACTGCAGAAGGCCTGTTCTCTCTCTCTTTATATATATATACATATATATATACATATATATATATATAAGAACATAAGCCCATACTAGGCAGGTCCTTTACAATTCATCCCACTAACAAAACATTTGCCCATCCAAATTTTCAATGCCACCCAAGAAACAAGCTCCGATGTGCAAGTCCCACTCAAATCCAACCCCTCCCACTCATGTACTTATCCAACCTAAATTTGAAACTACCCAAAGTCCTAGCCTCAATAACCCAACTAGGTAGACTGTTCCACTCATCAACTACCCTATTTCCAAACCAATACTTTCCTATGTCCTTTCTAAATCTAAACTTATCTAATTTAAATCCATTACTGCGGGTTCTCTCTTGGAGAGATATCCTCAAGACCTTGTTAATATCCCCCCTATTAATACCTATCTTCCACTTATACACTTCGATCAGGTCTCCCCTCATTCTTCGTCTAACAAGTGAATGTAACTTAAGAGTCTTCAATCTTTCTTCATAAGGAAGATTTCTAATGCTATGTATTAATTTAGTCATCCTACGCTGAATGTTTTCTAACGAATTTATGTCCATTCTGTAATATGGAGACCAGAATTGAGCTGCATAATCTAGGTGAGGCCTTACTAATGATGTATAAAGCTGCAGTATGACCTCTGGACTTCTGTTGCTTACACTTCTTGATATAAATCCCAGTAATCTATTTGCCTTATTACGTACGCTTAGGCATTGCTGTCTTGGTTTAAGGTTGCTGCTTACCATAACCCCCAAGTCCTTTTCGCAATCTGTATGGCTAAGTTCTACATTATTTAACTTATAAGTGCTAGGGTTATAGACACTCCCGAGCTTCAGAACCTTGCATTTATCCACATTGAACTGCATCTGCCACTTTTCTGACCAAGAGTAGAGTTTGTCTAAATCCTCCTGAAGTTCCCTAACATCTACGTTTGAATCAATTATCCTACCTATCTTCGTGTCATCGGCGAATTTGCTCATATCACTAGCAATTCCTTCATCAAGATCATTGATATATATTATAAACAACAACGGGCCCAAGACTGATCCCTGTGGAACGCCACTTGTTACTGATCCCCACTCGGATTTAACCCCATTTATGGACACTCTCTGCTTCCTGTCTGTGAGCCATGACTCGATCCACGAGAGCACCCTCCCCCCAATGCCATGAGCTGCTACTTTCTTCAACAGTCTTTGGTGCGGAACTCTATCAAATGCCTTACTAAAATCTAAGTAAACAATATCAAATTCTTTATCGTGGTCAACAGCTTCAAAAGCTTTACTGAAGAAAGTTAATAAATTAGTTAGACAAGACCGGCCTCTTGTGAATCCATGCTGAGTATCATTAATCAAGCTATGCTTATCGAGATGGCTTCTTATAATCTCAGCTATAATTGACTCTAGCAACTTGCCTACAATTGAGGTCAGGCTTATTGGGCGGTAATTTGACGGTAACGACTTGTCCCCTGTTTTAAAAATAGGAATTACATTAGCCATCTTCCACATATCAGACACTACACCTGTTTGAAGAGATAAATTAAAAATATTAGTTAATGGTTCACAGACTTCCATTTTGCATTCCTTAAGAACCCTTGAAAAAACCTCATCAGGACCCGGTGACTTATTTTGCTTCAGTCGGTCTATCTGCTTCACAACCATTTCACTAGTGACTGTGATGTTACATAATTTATCTTCTTCTGATCCACTATAAAAATTAATTACCGGGATATTATTAGTGTCTTCCTGTGTAAAAACCGAGAGAAAATAATTATTTAAAATCGAGCACATTTCATTCTCTTTGTCAGTAAGATGCCCATAGTTATTTTTAAGGGGACCTATCTTATCTCTGACTTTTGTTCTATATACCTGGAAAAAACTTTTTGGGTTAGTTTTAGAATCCCTAGCAACTTTAATTTCATAGTCCCTTTTAGCTTTTCTTATCCCCTTTTTAATGTCCCTCTTAATGTCAATATACTGATTCATAAGATGACCCTCGCCTCTTTTGATACGCCTATAAATTCCTTTCTTATGCCCTAGTAGATATTTCAGCCTATTATTCATCCATTTAGGGTCATTTCTATTTGATCTAATTTCCTTATAAGGGATAAACGTTCTTTGAGCAGCATGTATTGTGTTCAGAAAACTGTCATATTGATAGCTCTCTTCGTTACCCCAGTCAACAGATGATAAGTGTTCTCTAAGCCCATCGTAATCTGCTAAGCGAAAATCTGGGACTGTTACTGAGTTATCCCTACTATCATACTTCCATTCAATTCTAAATGTAATTGATTTGTGGTCGCTAGCACCCAGTTCCTCTGAAACTTCTAAATTATTAACAAGGGATTCATTGTTTGCCAGAACTAAGTCAAGCAGGTTATTTCCCCTTGTAGGTTCTGTCACAAACTGCTTCAAAAAACAATCCTGAACTACTTCTAAGAAATCGTATGATTCTAAATTCCCAGTCAAGAAATTCCAATCAATATGACTAAAGTTAAAGTCTCCTAGAATTACTACATTATCGTGCCTTGTGGCCCTAACAATTTCCTCCCATAGTAGTCTCCCTTGGTCCCTATCTAAATTTGGGGGACGGTATATCACACCTAAAATTAATTTTTCATGCCCCTCTGAAAATTCTATCCAAACAGACTCTGTATGTGTTACTTCAGACTTAATACCCGTTTTTATGCAACAGTTCAAGCGATCTCGGACATACAATGCCACCCCACCCCCCTTCCCGATACTTCTATCTACTTGGAACAATTTAAAACCCTGAATGTGACATTCTGCAGGCATGTCCCGACTTTTTGAATTAAACCACGTCTCAGTAATGGCAAATACATCTATGTTACCTGCACTAGCAACTAGTCTCAACTCGCCCATCTTATTCCTAGCACTGCGACTATTTGTGTAATAAACTTTTAATGACCCTCCTCTCTCTTTACCCTTCCTGCTTTTTTCTATTATTCCACTAAACCTATTACTGTCCTTGTCAATTAGTGCCACTGGCTTTCCAATATCCACCTCATTTTGCCTATTACTAGTTCTCCTAGTACTCATATTACTACCCTGCGACTTCACAGTTTTCCTGCAAAAACCCATACCTCTAACTAATCCTAGTTTAAAGTCCTAACAACCCCCTCAACTGAGTTAGCAAGAAAACCCACACCTGCCCTGGATAAGTGAACCCCATCCCTGGCATACATGTCATTTCGGCCATAGAAGTTGTCCCAGTTGTCAATGAATGGTACTGCATTATCCTTACAGTGTTTATCCAGCCAACAATTAATACCAATTGCTCTGGACAACCATTCATTACCAACACCTCTTCTTGGCAAAATGCCACATATAACAGGGCGCCCCCCCCTTCTTCCTAATCATGTCTATAGCTGTCCTGAACTTTCTAACTAAATCCTCACTTCTACGCTTGCCAACATCATTGCCTCCAGCACTGAGGCAAATAATAGGATTGATCCCATTACCGTTCATGATGTTGTCAAGCCGGCTAACAATGTCCTCCATCCCAGCCCCAGGAAAGCATACCCTTTGTCTCCTACTCCTGTCCTTCAAGCAGAATGCCCTATCCATGTATCTAACCTGGCTATCCCCAACAACAACAATATTCTTACCTTCCTTGTTGTCGTTCGTCGTGACGATCCCAGTAGTAGACTCACATTCGTCGGGTAGCACCGAGAATGCGTTGGAGGTTTCCACGGGAGTTTCCACAGCAGTCTCTTTCTTCTTCATCGTTTCTGGCTTTCCATTCGTCTTCTTGATCGTCAACTTCGTCGTCCCCTGCTGTCCAGCCACTGACCACGATCCCTTCTTGACCTGAGGACTCGAAACAGGAGGACTACTACGAATCCTCTTGTTTTCTTCGGTCAGTCGCCGTATCTCCATCTTCGCTGCCCTCAATTCTTCCTTAAGTTGCTGGTAAAGTTGCTCGATGGAGGGCATCTTGGTTCAGTCCACGGGAGCAAACAAGACACTTCTTCACAGAGTTAAGTACAGGTCACCACTCAAGAGCACACAAACAGGTCTTCACAGAGCTAAGTACACGTCACCACTGAGCTAAGTACACGTCACCACTGAGCTAAGTACACGTCACCACTGAGCTAAGTACACGTCACCACTGAACTAAATTAGATTCATTTATAATTCATAAAATTTGGTTAGAGTTTAATAATACATTGGACAAATAATAAACCTTATTTCTTGGGTAGAATGATTTGTTGGTGGGTTGTAGTGAGGACCTGTCTAGTTGGACCAGCGGACCTACTGCAGTGTTCCTCTTTTCTTATGAGTCCGGTATTGTCTTGCGTCAGGTGTTTCTTTGTTGTGGGAGTTGACTGTGAGGTGTGGTCTAAGCCCTTTTATTGCCTTCCTTTGATGTATTACTTTCATAGTTCCTTGACAATGTGAGTAGTCACGAAAGCGCTTGGAATTTCACTATTTCACAGTGGTTGTTTTGAATATATATATATATATATATATATATATATATATATATATATATATATATATATATATATATATAATATTTATTAACACACTGGCCGATTCCCACCAAGGAAGGGTGGCCCGAAAAAGAAAAACTTTCACCATCATTCACTCCATCACTGTCTTGCCAGAAGGGTGTTTTACACCCTTCAGAGTGCAGGCACTGTACTTCCCATCTCCAGGACTCAAGTCCGGCCCGCCGGTTTCCCTGAATCCCTTCATAAATGATACTTTGCTCACACTCCAACAGCACGTCAAGTATTAAAAATCATTTGTCTCCATTCACTCCTATCAAACACGCTCACGCCTGCCCGCTGGAAGTCCAAGCCCCTCGCACACAAAACCTCCTTTACCCCCTCCCTCCAACCTTTCCTAGGCCAACCCCTACCCCGCCTTCCTTCTGCTACAGACTGATACACTCTTGAAGTCATTCTGTTTCGCTCCATTCTCTCTACATGTCCGAACCACCTCAACAACCCTTCCTCAGCCCTCTGGACAACAGTTTTGGTAATCCCGCACCTCCTCCTAACTTCCAAACTACGAATTCTCTGCATTATATTCACACCACACATTGCCCTCAGACGTGACATCTCCACTGCCTCCAGCCTTCTCCTCGCTGCAACATTCATTACCCACGCTTCACACCCATATAAGAGTGTTGGTAAAACTATACTCTCATACATTCCCCTCTTTGCCTGCAAGGACAAAGTTCTTTGTCTCCACAGACTCCTAAGTGCACCGCTCACCCTTTTCCCCTCATCAATGTAAAACTGGTCAATTAGTAAGAACTCGTTTAAAATTAAGTCCTTTCTAAAATTTTCTCGTATACGTTTAAAGATTTATTTTTTTATTAATGTTAATGTAAAAAATTTTAATTTTGCATCAAAAGAATCTTAGAAAACTTACCTAACCTTATTATAACAAGAACAATTTATTTTAGCCTAACCCAACTAAATATATTTTAGATTTGTTTACAGTAATTTAATACTAAACAAACACAGTGAAATATATTTTTTTCGTTAGGTTCAGAATGATTTTGGCGAAATTATTGCATACACAAATTTTCACTTGTCCTATATGGCAAGATGAACGTTGTTCTTTAAGCCAAGATCGCAAGTTCTGCCTGTTCGGCACGACATATATATATATATATATATATATATATATATATATATATATATATATATATATATATATATATAAGGTGTGTGTGTATGTATATGTGTGCGTATGTATGTATATATAGGTGTGTGTGTATGTATATGTGTGCATTAGAATTTATGTATAAATGCATGTTAATACATATTGTGCGCAACGATATGTGTTTACCACCACCACTACCATCACTACCACTACTACTACCAAAACCACTACTACCACCACCACTAATACCACCACCACTAATACCAACACTACTAATACCACCACTACTAATACCACCACTACTACCATCACTACTACCATCACCACTACTACCACAGCCACTACCACTGTTACTACTACTACCACCACCACTAGTACACCACCACCACCACCACCACGACCATAACTCCTACTAGTGTCACCAACAACACAACCATTACAACCTCCACCACTAATGCTACCACCACCATTATTACTACAACCACCACTACTGCCACAATCACCACTACTACCACCATTACTACCATCACCACTACTACCACAGCCACTACCACCACTACTACTACCACCACCACCACCACCTCTACAACCGCAACCAGCACTACTACCACAACCACCACTACTAGCACCTCAACTGCTACCACTACTACTACCACCACCCTACCAGCACCATTACCACCGCCACTTCAACCACCACTACCACCATCGCAACAGCACCCCCAGCACCACCACCACGACTCCGCCCCAACCACCCCCACCACACCCATCACTCGCCACCATTCTCATAACCATACACTACCATTACTCCCGTCATATACATTTGTATATATATGAATCTATAACCTATAACAACATTAATTAATGTGGCGGTGATACCTATAATAATGAAGTTGATCCGTACAACGACCTAGTGGGAATGACCTTCGTGAATAATCTATATAAAACTGAACAGAGGGCAGCTGGGCAAGTCAACTGCTCTAGAGACCTTCACCTAGAAGTAGTTGACCAGGGCTTAAAATGTGAAGGCGAGTGAAGGAGATGTTCTGAAGATATTAACGAAAACCTTTGAACGAACAAACTGTAGCTGACAGATGGAGGGCTCTGGCATCATGCCGTCCAGTATTTAAGGATTCATTCAGCTCAGAAAATTTAAAAACGTTATATTTAGTGCTTGGTTTTGATGATAATAATAATAATAATAATAATAATAATAATAATAATAATAATAATAATAACGCTATGGAAATTCGAGTTGTCAATATTTTTTATTTTTTATTTTTACATTTGCGTTAGTTTTAAGATTCTCTACAACTGTGCCCCTCAAGGAAGGTTCCTTGATGTTGGTGAGGGGCTCTTGATTTAGGGAATTGGATCTGTGCTCCAGTTCCCCGAATTAAGCCTGAATGCCTTCCACATCCCCCCCCCAGGCGCTGTATAATCCTCCGGGTTTAGCGCTTCCCCCTTGATTATAATAATAATAATAATCTACAACTGTGATAGAAAAAAAGAAGCCATCTATTCCATTTTTTTTTACTCTTATAATAAAATTTCAAATTTTTAGCTACTGGATATAAACTTATGGTTATCGCCTTTATTATAAATACAGTGTCAATAATAATCTGAAGCCTATCAGAAGAAGCATTCGTTAGTTACTGTTTATTCAATAAAATTGGGAAATTAGAACTTATGCAAGCTAATAAAAACACGAACCAATTATTAAGGCAGCCACACCAGTGGTGATAGTTTCAAGTCGATCAGATGAACCGTGTTCCAGTTATGGCGCAGATTCCATCGATTCCAAGTTGTATTTTTAACTATTCAACTATATTAACAAATTTGACAACATTGAGACGAAGCTTAATTACAATCCTGACACACTGCTGCATCAGCCATTAAACACTGAAGTTCAGAAGATATAAACCCAAATTTACTTGACGTGATTTAACGATAATGAAAAATGTTCACACTATTTTACACAGAAATTCATCAATGTTCCAACACTGCTGAATTTCAGTCTCCAACCTTGTCATATATATTTTTTTTTCAACATTTGTGAATGCTTGATGCTCCACCACTGAGGATTTTGGAAGTTATCAATCCCAGGATGCTGGGAATGGGTTCAACAACTCTGGTTCTGTGGAACTTGAACATACTGTTCCAAGAATTTTTCTGTATACACAAATAACCCGCACATAAAAGAGAGAAGCTTACGACGACGTTTCGGTGTGACTTTGTCAATGGTCCAAGTCGGAGCGAAACGTCGTGGTAAGCTTCTCTCTTTTAGGTGCGGGTTATTTGTGTATCGTTCCAGTCACGGTATTGTGTCGTTTTGTTATTTATAATTTTTCTGTATTACTGCATATGTGTTGTAAAAATGTGAAGAGGACTGGATGAGGCGTTCGTGAGTTATGAGCGAAATGGAAAAGCAGAAGGAAGGAAAAAAAAAATTCAGGTAACTTATAAAAGTTTCCTCTCCGAGATAATAATAATGAGGGGTGAGGAGGGAGGAAGGGGTAAGGAGGGGAAGGGAAGAAAGGGGGTTGAAGAGGAGGGGAGGGGTTTGAGAAGGAAGAAAGATATTTGCGAAGGAGGGAGGGTGTTGAGAAGAAAGGTAGGGGGTTGGAGAGTGGAAAGGGTTGAGAGAGGAATAAAAAGGAGAGGGGGGGATGGGGAAGGGCGAGGGCTGAGGAGGAAAGAAGTATGGAGGAAGTGGAGTTGAGGAGGAGGGGAGTGAGTTCAAGAGAAGAGGCTGGGATGTGGGAAGAAGGGAGGGGCGTTGAGTGGGAGAGAGGGGTAGGGAGGTAAAAATGGGGTGGAGATGTTGAGGGGTAAGGAGGAAGGGAGGGAATGAGGAGAGGAGGCGGTGAGGAGGAGAGGATAGGAAGTGGGGCGATGGGGGAGGTGGGGGGTGAGAGTAAGGGAGGGGTTAGGGGGAGGAGGTAAGGGGGGAGGAGGTAAGGGGGGAGGGGTAAATAACCAAGGATTCGAAAATCGACCAAGATAATGTTTGCGATATTAAAGAGCTGCCAGCCTCTCCCCCTCCCTCTCCCCCTCCCTCTCCCCCTCCCTCTACTACTCCCCCTCATCCCTCTCACTACTCTCACCAATCTTTCACCACTCATCACTCTCACTTCTCTCACTAACACTCCTCTCACCACTCACACTCCTCTCACCACTCACACTCCTCTCACCACTCACACTCCTCTCACCACTCTCTCCACTTTCACTGCTCACACCACTCACACTCCTCTCACCACTCACACCACTCTCTCCACTTTCACCACTCACACCACTCACACCACTCTCTCCACTCTCACCGCTCACACCACTCTCACTCCTCTCACCACTCACACTCCTCTCACCACTCACACCACTCTCTCCACTCTAACCACTCACACCACTCTCACCATTCACACCACTCACACCACTCTCTCCACTCTAACCACTCACACCACTCACACCACTCTCACCATTCACACCACTCTCACCACTCTCACCACTCTCTCTACTCTAGCCACTCACACCACTCTCTCCACTCTAACCACTCACACCACTCTCACCATTCACACCACTCACACCACTCTCTCCACTCTAACCACTCACACCACTCACACCACTCTCTCCACTCTCTCCACTCTCACCACTCTCTCTACTAGAGGCACTCACATCACTCTCTCCACTCTAACCACTCACACCACTCTCTCCACTCTAACCACTCACACCACTCTCTCCACTCTAACCACTCACACCACTCTATCCAATCTAACCACTCACACCACTCACACCACTCTCACCACTCTCACCATTCGCACCACTCTCACCACTCTCTCCACTCTAACCACTCACACCACTCATACCACTCACACCACTCTAACCACTCTCACCATTCACACCACTCTCACCATTTGCACCACTCTCACCACTCTCTCTACTCTGACTACTCACACCACTCACACCACTCACACCACTCACTCCACTCTCACCACTCTCTCTACTCTAACCACTCACACCACTCTCTCCACTCTAACCACTCACACCACTCTCTCCACTCTCACCACTCACACCACTCACACCACTCTACTCTAGCCACTCACATCACTCTCTCCACTCTAACCACTCACACCACTCTCTCCACTCTAACCACTCACACCACTCTCTCCACTCTAACCACTCACACCACTCTCTCCAATCTAACCACTCACACCACTCACACCACTCTCACCACTCTCACCATTCGCACCACTCTCACCATTCGCACCACTCACATCACTCTCTCCACTCTAACCACTCACACCACTCTCTCCACTCTAACCACTCACACCACTCTCTCCACTCTAACCACTCACACCACTCTATCCAATCTAACCACTCACACCACTCTCACCACTCTCACCATTTGCACCACTCTCACCACTCTCTCCACTCTAACCACTCACACCACTCATACCACTCACACCACTCTAACCACTCTCACCATTCACACCACTCTCACTATTCGCACGACTCTCACCACTCTCTCTACTCTGACTACTCACACCACTCACACCACTCTCACCACTCTCTCTACTCTAACCACTCACACCACTCTCTCCACTCTAACCACTCACACCACTCTCTCCACTCTCACCACTCACACCACTCACACCACTCTCTCTACTCTAGCCACTCACATCACTCTCTCCACTCTAACCACTCACACCACTCTCTCCACTCTAACCACTCACACCATTCTCTCCACTCTAACCACTCACACCACTCTCTCCAATCTAACCACTCACACCACTCTCACCACTCTCACCATTCGCACCACTCTCACCACTCTCACCATTCGCACCACTCTCACCACTCTCTCCACTCTAACCACTCTCACCACTCACACTCCTCTCACCACTCATACCACTCTCTCCACTCTAACCACTCACACCACTCACACCACTCTCACCATTCACACCACTCTCACCACTCTCACCATTCACACCACTCTCACCATTCACACCACTCTCACCACTCTCACCACTCTCACCACTCACACCACTCTCACCACTCTCACCACTCACACCACTCTCACCACTCTCACCACTCTCACCACTCTCACCACTCACACCACTCTCACCACTCTAGCCACTCTCACCGCTCTCACCACTCTCACCACTCTCACCACTCACACCACTCACACCACTCACACCACTCACCACTCTCACCACTCACACTCCTCTCACCACTCATACCACTCTCTCCACTCTAACCACTCACACCACTCTCACCATTCACACCACTCTCGCAACTCTCTCTACTCTAACCACTCACACCACTCACACCACTCACACCACTCTCACCACTCTCACCACTCTCACCACTCTCACCACTCTCACCACTCTCACCACTCACACCACTCTAGCCACTCTCACCGCTCTCACCACTCTCACCACTCACAGCACTCACACCACTCTCACCACTCACCACTCTCACCACTCACACCACTCTAGCCACTCTCACCGCTCTCACCACTCACATCACTCTCACCACTCACCACTCTCAACTCTCACCACTCTCACTACTTGTACTCCTCTCACCCGTCCACCCTTCCCTCTCACTTTCACCAGTGTCACCCTCCTCACCCCTCCACTTCCACCTCTTTCATCTCTTCCTCCTTCTCCCTCATCTTCTCCCTCTCTTATTCTCCTCAAACATCTCACTGCTCCATCCTTCTCGATACTCTCTCCTCTCCCCTCCACCCGTCTCTTCTAACTCGCTCTATTGCTGTTCTTCTTGCCCACCCCTCTCATTCCCTTTCTGCCCTCTCTTCTCACTAATTCCTCCACAACATCAACACCTGAACCCTCTCTTCACTCCCAGGTTCACCACGCCAGACTGTTCTTCCTTCCCCCAGTGGTAATGCTGCTTCCTCAGGGGTAATGCGGCTCCCTGAGGGGTAATGCTGCTCCCTCAAGGGTAATGTTATTCCCTCAGTGTAATGGTACTCCCTCAGGGGTAATGCTTCTCCATCAATTGTAATGCTGTTCTCTCAGGGTTAATGCTGCACTCTCAGGGGTAATGCTGCTCACTCAGGGGTAATGATACTCCCTCATGGGTAATGCTGCTCCTTCAGGGGGTATTGCTGCTCCCTATCCAATGTCTAGAGAGGATTAAATTCCACTAAGGAAAGAGAACAGAAGATGCAAGGTAGAAAGCGGAGAGAGAGAAAGAGAGAGAGAGAGATGATCTCTCTTCAAGAGAAGAAGAAGAATCACAGAGCCTCTGAGTGGTTCCCGACTGTCTGAACTGCGAGAAACAACAGTAGGTAGCGCAGCAGACAATATTGAACTTAAGCTGAGTGGATCACTGAGAGTCTACGTGTGACAGAGGGAGATGAAAAGGACACATGTGTAGCAGCTGGTTAACTTGATTTTGTATTCCTGAAGGAAAACCTTGAAAGGTTGCCTGAGTTTTTTTTTGTTTGTTTTTTTGTTTTTTGTTTTAACTTTTCACTTTTATTTTGTTTATCACTTAAGTTAACTTCATCCTATTTGCTTTAAAATTTTAGTGATTGTGTAGGATCACTAGGACCAGATTCTAGAAACATTTGGCAAGACCAAAGTTTTTGAACCTTTCCCAGCTTTCTTTGTATATGGTATGTCATTAATGTCGACTAGATCTGTATATGTTGTACATGTACTTGTAGAAATAAAGATTATTATTATCCTGGAACGACTCGGAGAACTTCCAAAACCCTCTTATAAACGTAGTAGCTTCAAGCGTTCATACAAGGTGACTAATATTTCGACGACACGGATTAAGGAGCTCATGTAATTACGAAAGTGCAGATCTGGACATTCTGTGTAAGAAAGTGTCGCATTTTTATACCGGTTAGATATATTTCAGTTTACCTCAGAACTTCGGTGTTTAATGAGTGATGCATCTGACAGCCAGGATAGCACCCGTTAAGGTTTATTTGCGAGCAGACATACGTTTAGATGCAGCAAAATAGAAAAAAAACTTGGAATAGTTGGAATCCATGTCATAACTGGAGTGAGACTGACTTATCTGACCAGCATCAAATGTTCACCACTGCTGTGTTTTTCTGGCCACGAGGTTCGTGCTGTTATTGGCTGACAAAAGTCCCAATTTGCCATTTTTATTTAATAATTGTGATATTTATGTTCAATGACCTAAGAATGCTTCTTCTGATCACCTGCAAAATATTAATGATAAAGTATACTGTGAGAGGGATGATATTCCGATATTCCAGAAGTTTACTCTGAGAAGTTTTAAACTTGAAATTTTAATGACTTTTTCTATAAACTTGCAATCGTTGGAATCAGATCAGTGACTGAAGAATGCAGTAACTGATTGGTTTCAAACATTCGTCGTTAGTGGGCTTTATTAAAATAAAACATGGCGTTCACTTTAAACTGTGGAAATTTCAATTCGCTGTTTCTATTCTTATGGCCAGAGTTTTAGCAAATTTAGGGGTTACTGTACCACTACCTACTTCCTGGCCCAAAAAATTAATAGTAGACTGGCAACACCTTAAAAGCTTGGTTTATGGGACCAATGCAAATAATAAATAAAATTTCTGATGTAAATTATGTGGTAGCTCCTCTTGATAAACCCTCGAAAAGTAAAATTTATCACATTAATCAGATTAAAATGTTTAATAGCCCACATAAAGTCCCTGTAATGGTTCTGTCCTCTGCCTCAATAGCACAGCACAGCACAGCACAGCACAGTACTACTTGCAGAATACACACACACAGTAGCAAGACTGACACGCAATACCAAAAGCAATAGCGAGGCAATCTGAACGATACCAACTCCAGCTCCAGGACAGAGCTCCCATATTACGAACACAGGTATAGTATGGCCTGTAACTTGGTCGTAATGGGATTCAAAGTGGAGCAAACAAACTCAGCAATAGTGTATAACTTGTGTTTCCTTCACCAGATATAATTTTCCAAATACATACAGGTATGTACACTATATACAGAGGTTGATTAGTAAGTGTACCACACGGTGACAAAAGATGGGAAAAACAGAAGCCAGAGAGAGTGCACCGTATCAACCAGCAGCTCAGGCAAGTCTGCCAATGCTTACCACAAGTGAACCACGTTGCTTCAGCTTTGGTGGGCTTGACTGTGATTGACCAGTGAACTAAGGAACTGATTTAATGACGGGTACCCTATTGATCATTGAATCCTTAGCACCCGGTTCACTGATTTGGAGGCAGCCTATATTGGAATGTGACATACGTCGAATAAAATGTAACATACTCTTAGCATGCCACAATAACTAGTGTAAGGGACTCATGAGCTTTCAATACCAGTCACATAAAATGGAGGTTACCAATAGACCGCTGGCTGTCTTGAAGTGGGTACTTGATAAATTCCAGATCAGCTGGATTATGATTTGTATGTTGAACTGTCTGGTTTATCAGATCTTGATCTACTTGCAGGTATATTTTTGGAACGGTCGTGGGGACTTTGACCCGAAAACATCCTTCTTCTATCCTTCAAGCATCCTCAGAGGTAATGGTATTCCCTCAGGGGAGATGGTGTTCCCTCAAGGGTAATGATGTTCCCTTGGTGGTAATGTTCTCTCATGGGGGGAATGATGTTCCCTCATGGGTAATGGTATTCCCTCAGTGGTGATGATGTTCCCTCAGATGTATCGATGTTTCCTCAAAGGTAACGATGTTTCTTCAGGAGTAAGGGTGTTCCCTCGAAGGTAATGGTGTTACTTCAGAGGTAATGGTGTTAGTTGAGAGATAATGGCGTTCCCCGAGGGGTAATGGCGGCTGGGACGCCGACAGTTAGAGGCTGCAGCCACAGTTTCAAGAGTTCTACACTTTTGTGAGAGTTGTAATTGTCGCTGATATTACTGGCAAAGATGTTAAGTGTGTGTTGGTGCAAAGTTTGTCTGGTGGTTGTGATGGTGCTGGTAGTGGTGGCAGCGTTGTGGTGGTGGTGGTGTCGCTAGTGGCAGTGTCAGTGTTAAACAAACCATACCCCGGCCGGGATTGAACCCGCGGTCATAGAGTCTCAAAACTCCAGCCTGTCGCGACGACCTGGAGTTTTGAGACTCTATGACCGCGGGTTCAATCCCGGCCGGGGTATGGTTTGTTTGCAATCGTGTCATTACGATTTCGTGAGTCGTAGTGTCAGTGTTGGTGCTTGTGATGGTGGGGCTGTATTAGTTGGGTGGTGGTGTTAACAATAACACACACACCTCGACCCCTGCAACCACAATAGGTGAGTACACACACACACACACACACACACACACACACACACACACACACATATGAGGAAGTGGAAACCAATCCTCCCCATCAGTCATGAGTATCGTGTGTGACTAAACTGCCGGGAACAAGGGGCTACTAAATCTTATTCTAAGAGAATCACAACTAAGAAAAGAGTAGTTTTAATATTAAATGATCGATTATTGAGTGAAAAGATGGAATGTAAATGTATAAGTTTAAGAATTATATGCATTTAGATAAGGGTGAAATATGAGAAATTGGTAATAATAAATGTTTATACACCTAGTGAAGACAGGAATATAGAGGAGAGAGAAAATTTTGTAGTTGTTAAGCAAGTGTTTAGAGTTGTAAACCAAGTGAGAAAAATAATTGTTATGGGAGACATAAATGCTGAAAGAAATTGTTGTAGAGAGTGTAGTAGGTAAGTTTGAAATGCCAGAGGTAAATTATAATATGGGACCTCTAATTGATCTGTGCTTATAAAGAGATTTGATTACAGGTAACATGAATTTTAACAAAATAAGAGGTTAAATAAGTACACGTGATATGATACAGTGCGTCACGAGAGTTTATTAGACTTTACGTCAGTAAATAAAAGATTGATGGAGAGGAGGCAGATACATCAGAGTACGAGGTAGATGGGATACAAGGAGAATGTTATTAGTGGGTAAGAGAGGAGTGAAAGTTCTTAAATTGAGATAGTATAATGAGAAGGGCGTCGTGGAGGAATGGGGTGTCAAAGTGTACAAGAGAAGTTAGAGGATATAGGAGGGTGGGTGGGAAGAGGAGTGAATGGTGGAATGACGAGGTAAAGGGGGTGGTAAATTAGAAATAAAGATGCCAAATGAGAAGTATATTGTAATATACGGAAGGTGAAGAATATGGAGTGTAAAAGAGAAGTTAAAATAGTGGTCAGGGAGTGTAAAAGGAGAGCTAATGCGACAGTTGGTGAGGTATTATCAACAAATTTTGCTGAGAATAAGAAAAAAATTTGGAGTGAAATCAGTAATTTGAGAAAGCCTAGGGAACAAGTGAATTTAATTTTTAAAACCAAAACAAGGGAGCCATTAGACTGCGGGAAGGGATGGAGGTACTAGGAAGGCGGAAGGAATATTTTTGGAGTTGTTAAATGTTGATGAAGAGGAGGAGGCAGTGATTTCTTGTTATGAGCAGCGTGGCATAATGCCCTTTAGTAAAGAAGAGACAGATATGAGTGTGGAGGTGGTGCTGACGCATTAGGCGAAAGGAAAGAGGGTAAAGCATCTGGGATAGATGGGATGAAGACAGACATATTACAAGTAGGTGGGAATGTAGTTCTGGAGTGTTTGGTGGATTTGTTCAGTATATGCTGAAAAGGGGGAAGGTACTTAGGTGTTGGCAGAAAACATACATAGTTCCTTTGTGTAAGGCAATAATGGGTAAAAGTGTGTATACCTGTTAAGTATACCGGGCAAAGTGTAAAGTAGATTTATTTTTTTTACACAATGATGGGATAGACGGAGAGTATGGCTGCAGATATACAAGGTTTCAGGATAGGTAGAGGACGTGTAGATCAAGTGTTTTCATTAAAGCATATAAATGAATAATTCTTAGATATAGGTAAGGAACTTTTCTTTGCACTTATGAATTTAGAAAAGGCATATGAAAAGATGGTAGGGAGGCACTGTGGCAGATGTTGCAAATATATGGAATCAGTGGTAGGTTACGTGAAGCAGTGAAGAGTTTTTGTTAGGATAAATCCTAGGGAAGTAGAAGAGGAGATTGTTTTCTAGTTAAAGTAAGCCTTCAACAGGGAGGTTTAACGTATTTATAGTTGAAGTTGTAAAAGAAATGAACGCTAAGATGTTGAAAGGTGTTGCATTAAGAGATAAAGAATGTAATACTGAGCTAGAATTGCCATGGTTGCTCTTTGTCTTTGCAATTTCTGAAGAAAAGTTGCATAAGGTTGGTAGGCGAATTTGGGAGAGTATATAAAAGAGGTAAATTAAAAGTAAAATAGGAAAGAGTAAGGTGGTAAGAGAATAAAAAAGTTTAAACAAAGAGAGATTGGATATCAGATTGGAGGAAAGGAGTACGAATGAAGTAAATGTTTTTATTTATTTGGGAGTGGACTTGGAGGTTAATGGTTATGTGAGAGATGAGGTGAACCATAGAAATGACGAGGAAAAAAAGGTGAGTGATGCATTGAAGCGACTGTGGAGACAAAAAACTTTATCTCTGGGGCAAAAAAAAGGGTATGTACCAAATTAAATAGTTACCAACACCGTCGTGTGGGTGTGGATCATGAGTTTTTAAGTGTTATAGCGAGGAGGAGGCTGGAGGCAGTGGAGATGCTGTTATTGAGGGCAATATGTAGTGTAAATATCATGTAAAGAATTTGTAGGTTGGAGATTAGGACGTATAAATCTGGGATAAAGGGAAGAAAGGGTAGGGGTTAGGGGTCTTCTCAGGAAATGATGGAAGGATGGAGGGAGGGGAGGGAGTAAAGGAGGTTTTGAGTGCTATTGGCTTTGATATCCAACAGTCTTGTGTGAGCCTTTTACACAGGAGTTAATGGAGGCAAGTATTATATTTTATGAATTAACGTGCTTTTGGAGTGTTAGCAAGATAACATTCATAAAGGAATTCATGGAAACCAGTTGGCTGAACTTGAGTGCTGGAGGTGGGAGGCACAGTGCCTGCACTCCGGAGGAGGGCTGCGGTTATTGTTGTTTGGAGGGTCATCAGTGCTGCCAGCACGCTTCTGCCATGACAGTGATTATATGATTGACGGTGAAGTGTTTTCCTGTTTGCCAGGTCACTCTCTCGCGGGAGACAACCAGTGCTAAAATATTCAAAATTATTATTATTATTATTATTATTATTATTATTATTATTATTATTATTATTATTATTATTATTATTATTAATTGTAATTATAATTATAGTCTGCCGTATGTAAGGTTTTGTTTAACATTGGTCCTGAGTTTCGTCTAGTATTTATTAGTATTGGGTAGTCTTTTACTTCAGTCAGAAGGCTCAATCCTGCATCGCTTCTTGCGGGTATCGTCTAACAATGCTGCGATGCAGCGCTGCGCAATTTGAAATACTGTTATGAGTTTCCTCTACCATTAATTGCAAGTTTTGATGAGTTTTTTAATTCGTTGCAGATGAAGGCGATATTTACGGGACTTTAACATTGAGTTATGTTAAAGTAGCTGGCTGCTGCTGGTATCTCAGTGACCATACTTGGTATCTGACCTTGTACTGACCTGGTATATGACCTTGTACTGACCTGGCATCTGACCTTGTACTGACTGTGTACTGAGCTGGTATCTGACCTTCACTGATCTTGTATCTGACCTTGTAATGACCTGGTATCTGACGTTGTAGTGACCTGGTATCAAGGCTAAGGGAGTGATCACCTCACTCTCTTCTTCAATTTTTCCAGTATTTTAGCCGCTTCTGCAACGGACTGAAGAAGCCTGCTCTCTATTACTCTCTCATGCTCACTCTTACTCTTTCTTTCCCTCTCTCCCTCTCACTTTCTCTCTCCCCCCTTGTGCGCTGCACACACACGCACGACCAGTGAAGAGGCGGGGCCAGGAGCTAGGACTCGACCCCTGCAACCTCAACTAGGTGAGTACAACTAGGTGAGTACACACACATTCATTTAGTGTAGAAGTACGTTTGTTTCCGGACTCAGCCATTCTAGTACGTCCAGATGCTACTTACCGTTTCTCAGCTGCACATTTTCTTTTATGTGGTGTAAGATACTACAAACATTTTTACGTTTATTGTGTTGCAGAGAAGAGCGTTTCCCAACGTACTCTCCGGATATTTTTTCAGTCTTAAATCATTGCGAAGGGTTACTTTACCAATTGGGTTATTTTTTTCAATTAGGCTACTATATAAATAATTTCTGCTGTAGCAGTACATTGTCTATGACAAAGGATGGGCAGAGCTTGAGGTCTGCCTGTCTGTTTCTCCCAAATAATTCTATGAATCTTTATTTTATATATCAAGGGAAAATCGTCAGGGGTGTCTTGTTAATCTCCAGGGTTTATTACCTGGACCTCAGCAATGAGAGTGGCTACTCTTGTAAATAAGATACGTTATTTTTTTATTTATTTTACATGATACTCTGAAAAACTGTATCGCAAGTATTCATTAAAAGGTGGAATCCGCCCTTAAGTGCTACTTTCTTTGCTAAGCTTTCAGTGGTTACTATCTCCACTGTTTTTCTCCACAGTAGTTGATCAAAGGTCACTCCTGTAGCTGGCAAGCTTAGGCTACTTGCTTGTTATTCTTTGTAGGATCAAGTTGAATATACACACGTCTCATCATTACGACTGAGATCTGTGATTGGCAAGACGAGCACATGTGATCTGATGGAAGTTTTTCTGTTTTTTTTACTCTGTTCACATATTCATCTGATCAGAAGGAACTACTGATCAGGTGAATAGCCTTGCTGACTACCGAACCACATTCGAGTACAACACAGATGGATGTTTTGTGTACGGGAACTGCAACGATTATACCGCCTCGTAGAATATTACTGCTAAAGCTTATGTTCAAGGCCCAGTGTATGGACTTCGATTTGCTAAACAATTAAGTGTAACTGGTATTTGATGAGCATTGATATTATTCCCATAGTATGGGGCGGTTCTTTTCCAGTGAGAGTTTGTGTATTGTGATCAACATTATCAGCTGACCACTGTGTGAATGTTGGATGTGATGGAGATGTTAGTTTTCAAACTCTCCTCCTGCATGACTGAATACGTCAATAAACAAATTTCCTTACATAAATTTGAGAAACCAAGCTGAAAAGGTTCATTACCATTACTATCGTCGGCTTCACAACCTGTAAAATAGCTTGATCTATACTAACCTACTTGGCAGCACTTGTTGGTATCAGTGTTTCCACAAACTTACGAATATGCGGAGTTAAATGCTGTCTCCCTCTTTTCAGATCATTGATGTCATTGACTGATGGACAATTCTTAGGTATGTATATATTTAGCTTCTTTAATATCTCGTAAAATCTGGCAACAGCATTTACAATTATATCTGTACCCTGTGTTGAGCCCCCCCCCCTCCCCTCTCTTTCTGAATACCACTTGTCATTGATAATGAAATCTTCCACATTTCGTAAACAGCCCACATTCTCCTCACCACTGATTTCAGCAAAATAGAGGCTAACATCATATGCTCCTGCAGTTTCTGCTTTAGTCTCTTCATGGAGTAAACATCATCATCTGCTGTTTCAATCATGTGAGAGTGAAGTTAATCAAGAGTGTATAATAACTCGGCGTCACAAGCATTCTCAAACCAGCTACATAATGCCTCAAAAACGAACATTTCATCATGCACTGGTTGGTGAGGTACGCGTGAATGCCTGATAGCAACAAAGATATTATCAACCCTCTGCTGCCACCAAATCGATGCATCCCTCAAGTTGAGTTTGAACCTCATTTGCCCACGAGTCAGAACGGCTGTAGCATTTCTCCACAATGGTATTTCTGGTGGGAACTGTTCGTACTAGTATTACAGGATCTCTGTCTGGGTCCCTGGGGTCACGAACTCCACAGCAATATAAGCAATTTTCTCTCCAGCTAAATGTTTCATCATTGGGAGTCCTCAGTTAGTTTTTACATGGCGCATCATAGGCATTCGGCTCCTTGGCTCTCTTTCGATTATATCGATTTACTTTTTCCGATAAATATCGTGAACAAGGACTCACCAGATAAGACATATACTCGTACATAACACCAGCACCACCAGCCTCTGATGGTTGTTCTTCAGTCAGTTCAGTCATGGAGTTGGTAATATTGTTAATGACAAAATCAATTCTCACACGCCACAGATCCACTTCTTTCTTCCTCACTCTGTCGTGTCCCTGTCCCCCTCTCCTATATATATATATATATATATATATATATATATATATATATATATATATATATATATATATATATATATATATATATATATATATATATACTGGTTCCCTCACTCGTAAATGGTCCAAACAGGACCGGAATATCGTCATAAGCATCTCCTGTGTCCAGTCACTGTATTCTGCCTTTTCGTTCTTTATTAAATTGTTTTGCATACAAGATAATTCCTGCATGTTTTGTTTAGTTACTAAACCGTGTAATACTAAACTTTAGTATTACACTGACACACAAGCAAACTGCTGAGATTATCAACGTGATTAAAGAAAATCATCAATTGGGTTATTTTATAATCACCCTAATACGCTTGACCAAAAATGAAACAACATAGCCATGAAGGGTCGGTATTTAAAACTGTAAAAAAAAAAAAAAAAAAAAAAAAAAAGAGTTGATAAGGATACATTTCCTCACCAAATAACAAGAAAATTTTCTATGGGATTTTTTTTCGTGTTCAACCTAAATTTTGACCTCTCCCACCAGACCACAGTTGACTTTTACTCATCACAATAGTGAGAAAGTCAGAGTTTATATTCCATGACTGGACACACAGATGCAGTTTAATAAGGCAAACGAGCACTTAGAGGTCAGGCTAGGAAGAGGTCACAAGTGAGGTAACAAGAGAGGTCATAAGGAAACAGATAAATCAAGCAATATGAAAAATCTAAGTCACGATCAGATTTAGATTTTTCATATTGGCAGGTCCATAGAAAATATTTTTGTTACTTACAACTTGTTCAAAATTTGCAACAAGACCTTTCAGAGTGTACATTTCCCTGTTTTTTCTCATTAGTGTCAGATAAATATATAATGGCTGCAACAGAAATCCTGCATTCGGTTTGATCCTCCTGATGTAACTATCCATGATGTGTGAGTGTAGTTTGCAGTGAACGGAACATACGGTGCTGCTCTTGTGTATCCTCTAAGCTTATTTGTGTTGATGCAAGCGAGTCTGAGACTCAGGCTATGTCTTCCTAATGTTTACATTACTGCGTCTTCCACTTACTGGAGGTCTTCTGCAGACCCGAGCAGCAATGTTACTCTTTGGTCTCTGAGATCTGCTGTGGACCCCCAGCAGCAGTGTTACTCTTTGGTCTGTGAGGTCTGCTGTGGACCCTCAGAAGCAGTGCTACTCTTTGGTCTCTGAGGTCTGGTGTGGACCCCCAGAAGCAGTGCTACTCTTTGGTCTCTGAGGTTTGCTGTGGACCCCCAACAACAGTACTACTCTTTGGTCTCTGAGGTCTGCTGTGGACCCCCAGCAACAGTGCTACTCTTTAGTCTCTGAGGTCTGGTGATGTCTTTGACAGTTTTTTTTTTCAAAAACGTTTTTCTTTTCATGCAATACGTTGTTCCAGGGGGAGGATCAAACAAGACACAGGATTTTGGAAGCAATTATTTGTAAAAGGACTCAAGTACAACTAATGTGACATTTTATTGTGGCAACGTTTCGCTCTCCAGGAGCTTTATCAAGCCGTAACAGCATGATAAAGCTCCTGGAGAGCGAAACGTTGCCACAAAAAATGTCACAGTTGCATTTGTGTCCTTTTACCAAGCATATTGTCGGTAATTCTACCAGCATTAATGCGAAGCAATTATTATACATATATTTGATACAATGGAGGAAAACAAGGAAATGTATCTGTCAGTGTGTACATTCCCTCGTTTTATTAGCAAGGGGCTCATGAACTTTTAATTGCTGCTTCCAGAATTCTGCGTTTGGTTTGATCTTCCTGATATAACTGTACTGCTCCCAAGTCCGTGATGCTGGAGTGTAGGTTGCAGGGAACCATTGATAATTTTGTCCGTCCTGGAAGCGGTGTGGATGTGTAAGACTTTCCTTTTACTGGAAAAGATGTGAAAGAAAGACTCTCAAACACAAAAAATCTACAAAGATGACTTGATACAATGACTCTAAAATTAAGTGCAAAGTCATGATAGGTCTCTTCCTCCTCACCCTCGGCATTTGTAATGGAAAATTTCATGAGGACCAAAAATTCATAAAGGACACTCATCACAATTAAGTTCCTACTACACTTCAACCAATTAAATGAAAGTATTACTCATCCACAGCGGCCCCAGGAAAAGAACTAGCATTGGTCGCTATCATGTCCTCCTACAGAAGACTTCCTATACTATCATCTCCACTTTCTGTAAAGTCAACATGGGCTTTGCTGTCGTAACCAACAAAACCATTTAAGATTTCATTAAACCTGCAGGGGTTTACAGCATTCCGTATGGAGGATGATCTAAAGTATCAACCAGGGACAGGGCGTGACCTGATACCATCGGACGAAACAAGGGAATGCACATATTGTCAGACCCTGTTGCACATATTTTATATGGTTTATATAACTAAGGACCCACTCTGTTCTTTACCTCTACCCCCACCCTCTCTCTCCTCCAGACATCGGCACATTCAATACGCATATTGCTGAGTTACCGGTCTCATAACCATACTTGTGACCATTCCCGAGGCTGACCTCACTGCGTTCGTGTGCCTTATAAGGCCGCTGTCATGTGACACAGTCGTGTCACATGACAGCAGGGAATCACTTCATTCATTCATTAGAGATTTGCCGGTACTTCCGGCAGGGGTAGTTCAGTTTGTGTACTTGCCAGCTCTTTGTTCTTTGGTGTTGTTAACAATAGTATATAGTGACGCCTGTCAGCATTGGATGTTCCTCTATAGATTCATTCAAGACACCAGCACCGGAACAACGCAGAGCTGATCTACAGAGAATAAAACACTGACAGGCACCACTGTGTTAAGGCATCCTTAACTGCTACCTTCAACATCATAGAACAAAGAGTTGGAACATATGATACTATCACACACTGATTCCCTGCAGCCCAGTGACACCGTTATGACATGGCCTGATGCCCGGCCTGTTCTTCATTGATCAGTGACATGCTTTCTCCAGCCACATAAAATACACTGCGTTCTCGTATTTTCCTGAACTAGTTGGAGTGATCAAAGTTGCGGAACCGAAAGGGCTTGCACTTGTGTACTCCCAGCCTTATTGTAAGTATCGTTATATCTTCTAATTATGTGGAAGTTTGATTTTCTATACTGTACTAGATAAAGCCAAGCCATGGACGAAGCATCTTACTAAAGACCTCACTGCAAATATAATGTCTTTCTCACTGCTTGTCGGCTTAAGCTATCGTTTACCCATCAGAGTGACTGCGATGTCAATAATTGTTTGTTAAGAAATGATTTAACAGAGCTTCCTGGTCTCTAAACCCTTCAGAGAACCTATATATTACTAATGGTTTGTGAGGCGATGGTTTAAACAAACTCATTTGTGTTTCAACCCTTCAAAGTGCCGTAAATGCTAATGATTGCTCCAGGGCGAGGAGTTATAAACAAGATGTGTGTACATCAGACAGCAGCTAGGTTGGGGTTCTCGCCTCGTCGACTGCAAGCACACAAACACACAGGAAATAATTTCCACATTTTATGGCTCTCCCCTTAGAGGCACAGATGAATTTGCATGCAAGAGAAACTGTGCATATTTCAAAGTGATTGTAACCACGTGAGGCGGTGGGGCTAGACAAAGTGGGGAGAAGCTAGGCTAGGTGAGGAGAAGCTAGGCTAGGTGGGAAGAAGCTAGGCTAAGTGGAGAGAGGCTTGGTGAGGCTAAGCGGGCCAAAGCGATGCTAGGCGAGGCTAAGGAGAGGTGAAACTAAGAGGAATTGAGCGAGGTTAGGAGGGGCGTGCCTAAAAAAAACTTGGATGTGGCTAGAAAATGCAGAGAAAGACTAGCAGGGCGAGGTGGGGCTAGACAGGCAGGGGCGAGGCTAAGCAGGTAGGAGTAGCCAAGGCTAGGCTAACATTACAATATTGGCATTCATTGCCGATCAATTGAAAAATTAGACAGATATTCAACAAATTAGTTTTATTTCAAAATGTTTCGCCCACCAGTGACTATCAATTCAGAGGTGCTGAAACTAGAGACACGGGTGGAATATGAGGTGTCATACGATTTCGTGAGTCATATTGACGGCTTTGAGGGGATTTGAGCTAGAGCTAGTCACGGCCACGCTGGCGGGAAATTCGCCTGTAAAAACTTGCATTTGTGGTCACAATGGTGCCTGTGTTAACCCTCTTGTAATTAAGACACTTGTGCAACATCTGGTTATCTTTATTGTAGACGTTTCGCCATCCAGTGGCTTTATCAATACAAATTCTAGGACATAACTTGAAGACAGTAGAACTATATACAGAAGATGAGGTAATCAGTCCCTCAATCTTAGAGTAGGTGCGAAGAGCACCGTAGTCGTGGAGATTCTGAAGCAGAAGAAAGGATCCTGGCGCTTATATAGTAACGTCAGGTGTAGCAGACGAGGGCATAGTCACTGGTAGGCGGGATTCCCCAGTGGAAGTAGGTCCTTCCCATCTCTAACCCATCTCTTTGGGAAGGACCTACTTCCACTGGGGAATCCCGCCTACCAGTGACTATGCCCTCGTCTGCTACACCTGACGTTACTATATAAGCGCCAGGCTCCTTGCTTCTGCTTCAGAATCTCCACGACTATGGTGCTCTTCGCACCTACTCCAAGGTTGAGGGACTGATTACCTCATCTTCTGTATATAGTTCTACTGTCTTAAAGTTATGTCCTAGAATTTGTATTGATAAAGCCACTGGATGGCGATACGTCTACAATAAGGATACCCAGATGTTGCACATGTGTCTTAATTTCATCTTGTCGGTATTATATACCATTCTTGCACAACCCTCTTGTAGCCAGCTGGCCCAGTGGCTACCCCGTCGGTCTGGAGTTTTTTGACTCTCTGATCGCGGGTTCTATTCCCGCCCATGGTATGGTTTGTTCAGTATCTTAGTCTTGATTAGTCATTGAATTCGTCTAAAGTAAGTTACTGAACACCGGCTTTCAGGCTGAGAGACTAATTATTTTATCTTCCATTGTCTTCTGTGTATAGTCCTGCAAGACTGAGGGACTGATTATCCCGTCTTCCGTTATCTTCTCTCTATAGTTCTTCAAGGCTGAGTGAGGGACTGATTACCTCAACTTTATATTAGTCCTTTATTGAATATATAACGCCACTAACTGGTTGGCGAAATGTCTTCAAATAAAAATAAGGCTACAGACAAGTCTCCCCTCAAGGAAGGTTCCTTGATGTTGGTGAGGGGCTCTTGACTTAGGGAATTGGATCTGTGCTCCAGTTCCCCGAATTAAGCCTGAATGCCTTCCACATCCCCCCCCCAGGCGCTGTATAATCCTCCGGGTTTAGCGCTTCCCCCTTGATTATAATAATAATTCAGACAAGTCTAAGGCAGGAAAGTCCTAGCTTGGCATGACTTGGTTAGGCTAGGAAAGGCTAACCAAGCCTTTTCTAGTCTAGGAAAGGCTTAGCTAGGGCAGACTTGGCTACGTTAAACAAGTCCATACTAGGGTAGGCAACTCTAGGGTAGGCTACGCAAGGCTAGGTTATGATGGGCTACACAAGACAAGGCTATGCTAGGCTAGGCCAGACAAATCTAGGCGATGATACATAAAACTAGGCTGTACAAAGCCAAAGGAAAGCAAAACTAGTCAAGCGTGTGGGAAGTCGGTTGGGCGTGTGGGCGGGCGTGTGGGCGGGCGTGTGGCCGGGCGTGTGGCCGGGCGTGTGGGCGGGCGGATAACTTATTAATTCAGACTGGGTCCAGTATTACAAGTTGTTAATGAATTATGGAAAGGAAGTTAAGCGCGTTTTCATTCTCCAGAATGTTGGAGCCTCGACTTTAAAGTCCAGGTGAGTGTCTTCGGGAGGATGTCTTGGGGAGGATGTCTTGGGAAAGATGTCTTGGGGAAGATGTCTTGGGGAGGATGCCTTGGGGAAGATGTCTTGGGGAAGATTTCTTGGGGAGGATGTCTTGGGGAGGATGTCTTGGGGAGGATGTTTTGGATAGAATGTCTTTGGAATAATGTCTTGGGAGGAATGTCCTGGAGAGAAAGCCGGAGAATGACGGAGAACGTCCTGGGGCGTAGATACTAGGACAGTGATAAGAATACCTCTGGAGAATGATTATATCTTGGGAGAACGTTTTCAAGAATGGTTAATATGAATTGAATATTAAGAATTTCATGGAGAGAATGATAATATTTTTTTTAAGAATGATAAATTGTGTAGGAGAATTATAAGAATGTCTAAAAGAATGTTTATAGTGCTTTTTAGAAAGATTAAAATGCTTTTCAGATTGGTTAGTATGTCTAGGAGAATGAGAAGAATGTCTTGGAGAATAATAAGAATGTCAATTGAAAATGACAAGAATGTGGCATTCCCCCAACGCTTCCTCTCTCTCAGGTCTCGTCTAGTATAGAGCCACCCGAGGCAGAGTAATATTTTCCATGTATGAATCAGCAAAGAAAAATGAACCTTGTTCAAAGTGCTATGCTAAGTGGAACGCCAGGCATGTAACAACTCACTAGATGGTGAACACCACCATGTGTGAGAGAGAAAGTGAGAGAGCGAGAGAGAGAGAGAGAGAGAGAGAGAGAGAGAGAGAGAGAGAGAGAGAGAGAGAGAGAGAGAGAGAGAGAGAGAGTGAGTCTGTCCTCTACCTTTGATATACCTTTGATGACTTCCGAGAGTTTTTTCTTCTCCCAGAGGTCGGCTATGGGCCAAGTTCGTCTGGTGCTTGCCTGGTCAACCAGGCTGTTGCTGCTGGTGGTCCCCTGCCCCACATATCCATAACAGCCTAGTTGATCTGGCACCTAGTGAAGATACTTGTCCAGTTTCCTCTTGAAGACTTCTGTGCTTGTCCCAGCAGTGTTGCTCTCTTCTGTTAAATAGTCTGGGATAACGGATGTTGATACAATACTCCCTTATTGTGCCCGCTGTACCCTTGCTTTTCACTGGAATTATTTTTCACTTCTACATTTTTTAACTCCAGTATGATGTTATGGTAGTATGCAGATTTAGGACAAGATCCTTAAGTACTTTCCAGGTATTTATTATCATGTATCTCTATCTCCTCTGCTTTACTGAGTACATACTTTCAGTGTTTAAAGTAATTTAATGATTTATTGGCTCTATGAGGGCCGTAAACGATCGCTGTATTTGTTCCAGTTCTGATATTTCTTCTACACTTACACTTACATTATAAGTGCACTTATAATTACAAGTGCAAGTGCACTTATACTCACATTCCAAGTTTCCTTATACTCAAATCACAATTCCACTTACACTCAGCTTACAAATGCACTTATACTCACATTACAAGCGCACTTAAAATCACTTTACAAGTTCACTTGCACTCACATTATAAGTGCACTTATACTTACAAGTGCACTTATACTTACATTGCAAGCGCACTTATACTCACAATACGAGTGCACTTACATATTACAAGTGCACTTATACTTACATTGCAAGTACACTTATACTCACATTACAAGAGTATGTAATTTTATTTACATACAAACACGAGCCATGGTTTGACTAATTACATTTTTGTATTTAAAAGCAATGTGAGGACAACCTTGTTACATTTATGATGCTTTTGTGCTCTGTTATAATTGTGTTCATTTTGTGCTATATTTGTGTTATATTTCAGTTACGTTTGTTCTGTATTTCCGTTTGTGTTACTTTGTGTTACATTTGTGCTGCTTCGTGTTTTGTGTTACACTGGTAACAGTTTAAATGCAAGTTATTTGTTTCTTACTTTTTTTTATAAGGAAGATCACTTCATATTGAATTGCGTGAGCAATATATATATATATATATATATATATATATATATATATATATATATATATATATATATATATATATATATATATATATATATATATATATATATGCAAAACAACCACTCTGAAAGAATAGAGAAATTCCAAGCGCTTTCGTGACTACTCACATTATCAAGGAACTATGAAAGTGAAGCATCCAAGGAAGCTATATAAGGGGTCGGCCAGCACCTCACTATCAGATCCCACAACGCTTAAACACGTGACGCGCGGCGAGCCAACTTGGATAGGTCCTTAATCGCGCGCCACGTGTTTAACCGTTGTGGGATCTGATAGTGAGGTGCTGGCCGACCCCTTATATAGCTTCCTTGGATGCTTCACTTTCGTAGTTCCTTGATAATGTGAGTAGTCACGAAAGCGCTTGGAATTTCTCTATTCTTTCAGAGTGGTTGTTTTGCATATTTTGAAATCACCTGTTTACTGTGATCTTATTGCATATATATATATATATATATATATATATATATATATATATATATATATATATATATATATATATATATATATATATATATATATATATATATATATATATATATATTGCTCACGCTACCTGCTTTTCTGTCCTCATGTATTGCATCCAGAGAGCTTGTAGCAGCGAATCTCCCTGAACATCTTAGGGACAAGATTGGGGTCCAGGACCAAAAGCCATTAACGGAGCCATGATCTGGGATAATCTAACGGACTCTGAGACAAGACCTGCTTCCCCCAACAACTACAAACAATCGCACTGGGATGGTCCAATAGTGGAAAATATAGCCTCAACAATGCTTCAGTGTGTGTCAGGGAAGGATAGAGCCCGCCTCCTGGCAGTGAGAGCCCCTCATGCAGGGGATTTTCTGTCGGCTGTTTCCAACTCCAGCCTTGGCACACGCCTCGACCCACAGACCATCCGCATCGGTGTTGCCCTTCGACTTGCAGCTCCTATTCTCGCCGAACACAGGTGTATTTGTGGCAGTGAAGCAGCAGACCGATTCGGGTACCATGGTCTTGTGTGCCGTAAATCCGAGGGAAAGATTGCATGACATGAGGTTAATAACATTATCAAGAGGAGCCTCACAACAGCCGAATGCCCAGCAGTAAGGGAGCCACCCCAACTATGCAGATCTGATGGCAGCCAGAATCGTCCAGATGGTATCACCCTTCAAGCCTGGGCAGATGGGAAGCAGGTGGTGTGGGACTATACATGTGCATCTACCTTGGCTGATACCTATCTCCAATACACCAGGAAGAAAGGAGGGGCAGCTGCCAGCTTCAGGGACCCCCAAAAGTCTAGATAATATGGAGAACTTGCCCATCATTATATGTTTGTTCCCATAGGCTCAGAGACCCTTGGCTCATGGGGAAAGAGTGCATCTAAATTCCTTAAGGAGCTGGGAAAAAGACTCATCAGGGTAACTAGGGATCCCAGGGCAGCTAGTTTTCTGTTCCAGCGGCTGTTCAAAGGGGTAATGCCTGCTGTATTTTGGGCACACGCCCCAGCTCTGAGGAGCTGGATGAGATTTTCGCCTTATAATCGGTGATACACACGTAACAACATGTACCGTGTATGCCACCTTTATATCAGCAATGTATCTCTTAAATCTTTTGTACCATATTATATAATAAAATATTCCTATTTGTAAAAAAAAAAATATGAAAATATGGTGTGGTAGGGGAAGTGGAATATTCAAACGGCTTCAGAGGTGGACCCCATCCTATATATATGTTATATATATGTTTTATATATATATATATATTATATATATATATATATATATATATATATATATATATATATATATATATATATATATATATATATATATATATATATATATGCAAAACAACCACTCTGAAAGAATAGAGAAATTCCAAGCGCTTTCGTGACTACTCACATTATCAAGGAACTGTATATATATATATATATATATATATATATATATATATATATATATATATATATATATATATATATATATATATATATATATATATATATATATAAAGCTCAAGGCCTTTTCTACTACTGATAAACCTTCATCAGGAGCTTTCATAGAAAAAGGAGGAAAAATGAGGTGAAAGCTTCAAGACTCCGACGGCACTTGTCACGGGTACAACGTGGCAGGAAGAGAAAGAGAGATGGAGGGGGAGGCTGGTGAAGGGGGTGTAGGAGAGGAAGCCATGAAACAGGCTCCCAGAGCCAGTTGTCAGACATTACCAGGGAACATAAAGATCAAGTGAACTCACAAGCCGCTTTACGATATAGAATTCCACTAACATTGTATGACTTAATTTTCCTTCCTTGTTTGGTTTTGAGACTCTGATCGCGGGTTCCAATCCCGCCCGTGGTAGGGTTTGTTTGCAATCGTGTCATTACGATTGTGTGAGTCATATACAACCCTCACATAGGAGAGAGGGGCTTACGACGATGTTTCGGTCCGACTTATAAATGGTGCAAGTTGGACCGAAACATCGTCGTTAGCTCCTCTCTCCTATGTGCGGGTTATTTCTGTATAAACATTCAGTTGTAATGCCACGAATCATACACAGTTACCACACGTCACTAAATGAGCAGTAACATGGGGTTTCTTGTAATATTTATTTATAATATTGTATGTTTTAACAAACAATAAACACCCAAGTTGAAGGAGTTTATATATCATTAGGAATAAAACAAAATAGGAATGAAACTCATAAATTCCTAAATAAACCCTCGCCATTGAGGCACATAAACAAAGAAAATGGGATCCCTCATATAGAAAGGGAATTGAAAAGGTTAGGTATCAGCACACACTAATGTAAATACTAGCTTCCTGTCATAACAACAATGATATATATAATGCTCACAAGTTGAAGAATCAGACATGTGCAATAACTGGATTTCCTTATTATGTGAAGGTATCGCCATCCAATGGCTTTAGCAGTGCAATACAGGGACAACAACAGAAGCCTGTAAAGGTAGAGGCGGTAATCAGTCCCTCAGCATAGGAGGAGGTGTTCACCACCGTATTGTTGATAAATATGATGCATAGACAGGAGGAAGTGGGATTATACAGGAGGTAAGCGAGATGCAGCAGATGAAAACGCTGTCACTGGTAGGCGGGATTCCCCAGTGACAGTGCCTTCATCTGCTGCATGTCATCTGACTCCTGTATATAATAATCCCATTCCCTCCCGCCTGTTCTTCAGATTTATCAAGACTACAGTACTGAACACCTGCTCATAGGCCGAGGGACTGATTACTTCATCTTCTGAATCTTCAGGTTTCCGTTTTTGTCCCAGTATTGAATTGATCAAGCCACTGGTTGGCGAAAAGTCTACGTACTGAAAATACTCAGTTGTTGCAAATGTATCTTATACTTCAACTAGTCTCCTATAAAATACAAGTATTCTAAATCCATAAAAACTGCTATTAAGAATGAGTTCATACAGTTTTGAACACCTGGTAATTAGAATGGCAGTAGCTTCTTAAACTTAGAAAAAATCTCATGACCTGGCAAATCATCCCAGTTTGAGGCTATGGGCCTTAAATTCAATAATAAAGAAATCCAACTTACATAGCCCTGGGCTTATATTAAACACTGGATGGCTGCCATGTTTAATTAAAGCCTACTCAATTCAATTTAATTCAGTCACTGAAGTATTAGACACTATGTCCAAGGAAACTTGACAGTTAACTGGATGATTGCATGAGTTCATGGGAATAAATGTGGCGTTTGACTCCTGCACTCTCCATATGGAACAATGATACTGTGAGAATCTATGATTCAGAGGTTTTCCAGATTGGTCAATATAATATTCATCGAACACAGTGAAAGAAACTTTGTATATCCCAGAATGTTGGAAAGAATATTCTTATTCAACACATGTTTACAGTTGAGGTACTCTTGAAGACAGTATTTATATTAAGTATTATCAATGTCTTCAATAAGAGACATAACGTAACTTTTAAGGAAAGTATTTTCTTTTGTGTAGTCCTGAAAAATGTTCTCTATGTTGATAATTGGTCCCTTTCAATAAAATTTTATCTGGACCGTCAAAAATCTCAATTTCTTTATCTAAAATTTTTGCACTTCAAATTCGCAAGGCTTTTGAAAACATTAATGTTTGAATGAAAATACATTAGTGCCCTCCCTACATACAGTAAATTTAAATTTCTTCTCAGCTTTATGAGCCAGAGCGTTCATTTCCAATTCAAGGGTGAACTTAATAGAAGTTAAAAGACTATTAAGGTCAGGTAAGAAACAGTCAGGGTTCTAGTTAATCCGTCAAAGGCACAAAACATCATCCCACATACTTAAACTATTTCGCTGAATTGCATAGAATGTTTTTTAGCTGTTTGGTATCAAAAACTCCACCTAGATATTACTCAGTACTGGGTTGAGAGGATTTCCCATAATCATCCCATATTTTTGATGGCAGAGGATTTACCATCTAAAATATATTTACAGTCCTTTACACACAGCTTAATCAACTCGGCAATCCTATCCCTGGAAGAAAGCTAGTAAATCACGGATACTTGGTAACATCAAAAACTTGCTAAAATAAAGTCAATTGATATATTTAAACTGTAGCGCCTCTCTTTAAGATCTATACTATTCTTCACATGAGCCTTCGAAGTATTATCCACCATTGGAGTTAGGAATTTGACTAATCACTTTTATAAGATATATAAAGCCGAACCAACTGAATTGATGATAGGTCTTGCTGGATTCCCAGGTATATGCATCTTAATCAGCCCATATAGACCAAGCAAGGTGGTCGACCTGGCTGAAAACTGCCTGACTAATTCATTGTTTCCCGTCACCAAACCTTAGAATAGTTTGTTGACATTGCTGTTAACTGATTAAGGGGATTCTTTGGTAGAGGTGTGTACGTCTTCTTATCACTAAGTAAATTAATAATTTTCTCAATAAATAAATGAATTCCATTTGTCTCTCATTTGTCTCTTCATTTCTGAAGACAAGTGAGAGTTGGGTACCTCTGGTTATGAATATCAAAATGGTTTACAATAGCAACAGGTTGGTAGGTAAGACACATGGGCAGCAGTTAGGCAACTTTATTCCGAAACTTTTCGCCTACACAGTAGGCTTCTTCAGTCGAGTACAGAAAGTTGGATTGTTGGATCTGAGAGGGACGTGACCTCTCAGTGACTACTTTCTTTCCGCCACTCTGCACCTCTCCTTACGACAGTATATAAGTCTCCACACTGTCGCTTGTCTCTTCAGATTGTTTCACACTATGGAACAGTACTCTTCTCCAGGCTGAGGGACGGACAACTTCAAATCGACGACTTCAAGGGTGATGGACTGATTACATCGTCTTCACATCTCTACTGCTCCTGCCTAATTTCTGTACTCGACTGAAGAAGCCTACTGTGTAGGCGAAACGTTTCGGAAAAAAGTTGCCTAACCGTTGCCCATGTGTCTGACCTACCAACCTCTGGTTATAATAAAGCCCTGTACACCATTCATCCTGTGCAAATGCTAAGAACTTTTACAAGATTGCAGAACAGTTTTGCGAGATCCAGGTTAATAATTTTATTTTTAGTAGCAGAAGAGTTTAACCCAAATCCCAAGGCTGGATTTTTATTATCTAATTTTATGCAGATTTATAGCAAAATCTGAGTTAGCATGTTATGACCAACCACTTTGTGCTAAGACCTGGTACAGTTTTCTAGCATAACAACGTCGAATTTTACGAGAATCTTGGTACTTCATTTCCCCGAAAATCTAATCAAGTAAATAATCATGGGTGTTTTTATGAAATATTATCGGTTATATTACCATAATATATACACGTGTGTGTGTATGTGTGTATGTGTGTGTGTGTGTGTGTGTGTGTGTTTGTGTGTGTGTTTAACATTTGATAAGGTCTCAAGTGTTTTTACTAACCTCAGCCACGATACTCAAACCAAGGTGATGTGTCAACCCAGTCTTCTCCAGAATAAAATACATGTATACGTGAGTTTGATATAAATTATTATCAAGGGGAGAGAGCTGTATGCTCTCCTCAAGTTAAAGCTGGACTTCCACAACAGCTGCAGTTGATAAGATTGTCCAGAATCCTAGTTCAACAAGCTCTCATTGGTCATTCCATTGAACTGATATCTCTCTTCTTCATGACGTAGGCATTACGTTCAGTGGATTTCAGTGAGGTTTCACAATCAATGAAGATAATCAGAGAGGTTTCAAGAAAAAGCAAGCTACTCTTCCCCCGACAAAAATAAAAATGTTGGACTATTTAATGGAATTCTCCCGGCTTAAGCAGCATTGATCCTGCAGACAAGGAAGGCTGCATACCAAACTGGCTGCTGCTGGTAACAGATGATGGTAGCAGTCCCCGAACTTCCATCGCTCAAGATTGAGGGTGGATGAAGAAGGATGCCGGTGGATCAAGACGGATCCCTGTGGATCAAGACGGTAGACGGTGGCTGGCACCTCCGCTAAGCTACACTACCAGACAACCCAGGCGTTTTGATAACTACTACTACACTATAAAGATTACAGTAATGGGTGTAGTGGACAGTGTAAATGTGGGAAAGTGGCTTTCAAGCGCAATTCTACGTGCAGCTGTGAACAATTTAGCGGAAAAATAAACTCGTTTTGAGAGTCATATATCTGTTTTCTTTCATTTTATATTTTGCATTTTATGTGTACCATGAAATATTTTCCCTTTAACCCACTGAGGAAAAATTATAGTGTCATTTCAATATGAGAATGATTAGTGTGTCAAACAATAGATCATTAGTGCTATAGCACAGATCTGCGGTACCCCTATATTCAAACATTTTTGTTAGTGTATATACTAATTGTGTGCCACAGTCCAACAATACAGTCACTTTTGAGTGAATAACTACATTATGTCATGCGCGGCTGAATATCCCCATGTCCAGTATTGCTGGGAAAATGAAGGCGATTTAGATGTCTTATCTAGGAGAAACAACACAGGTATCATGACTGGTTTGTGTGTGTGTGTGTGTGTGTGTGTGTGTGTGTGTGTGTGTGTGCGTGTGTGTGTATATATACCCACTGATTTGTGTTTACGGGGGTCGAGATTCAGTTCCTGACCCCGGCTGCGAGACTGCTTTGACCGGTGTCACTGATTGCTGGTTTCTTTGAGCCTTATAATATGTACTCCTGAAGATATATAGATGTTGAGTTTATCTTCACTACTACCGCATCCAAGTCATTCTATTTTTCAAATTCCTTGATACTATGGCTGATCTGTGTCTTTAGCTTCCGCCTTTGTCCTCTTGATGTTTGGGTCTCTTAATTCAAATAGTATGTCCAAAACGAGCCAATCAGTTCATCTTAGGATTTTTTTTTGTATATTTTAATCATGCCCCCATTATCCTGTTCTCTTCCAAGGTCATCAGGTTCAATTCCTTTAACCTCTCCTCATAGGGCATTCTCCTCAGTTCTCGTACTAGTCTGGTTGCAAATCTTTGGACCAATTTGAGCCTCAGCTCGAGCGTGACTGGGCATGGGCTCCATGCTGGGGCCGAGTACTCAAACATTCTTGGTTCATGTCCCTAGATGCTGTCGAGTTTTGGTTATCTCGTATATATCATGTGTTTTTTTTTTTCACCTGATATTTGTAGCTTGTTTCCGCCCATGCTGTACTTTGTGTCCGGTCTGTTCTGTATTTTCCCCAAACACCCGAAAACATTTACCTTATATTTGCTTGAAATGAAGTCGAAAAGCCACTTGTTACAGTTTAATATGTTTATTATGCACCCCATACCCATCCTGTGGGCGGTAGTCAAAATATTACAGAGGTACATAATGGGTCCAGGGACTGGACCACTTGTTGGACCACATCTTCATTGTGTTGAGGTGAATGTTCACTCCTGTTCTAATTCTTCTCATCAAGTCACTCTTTTCTCACTTGTTCTTGTTCTTCTCATTAATATTACAACATCAGCAAACAGTGACACACACAACACTTCACGTATATTAGGAAAAGTAGTGGTCCTGACACTCATCCTTGCGGAATCCCACTTGTTATTCTCTCTCATTCTCATGTCTCATCCATTACTCTTACTGTCTGATTTCTGTCATTTAGGTTCTCCTTGACTCACTAGAACATCTCTTAACCCTCCTTGTTCTTTTCATTCCTGGGCTAATGTCTATTTTTACTCTTTTATCTCTGCGACGCTGTCGCACAATTCCAGGATATCTGTAAGACAGAATTCTCCATCCCTAAATCTTTGCTGGTTTTATGTAAAGAATCTTCTTTCCTCCAAGTGTCCCAATATCCTTTTCCATGCTATCTTAACCCGAGCTTTTACCAGTATGTATGTTAGAGATACTGACTTGTGATTTAGGGAATCGTTTCTTTCTCTATTTTTATAATTTTCCTGAGTGAAGAGATTGGTTGAATACCTTTGATCTTTGAATACACAGTTATTTTGCCTCATATATATATATATATGAGAGAGAGAGAGAGAGGGGGGGCAGATTCGGAATTTACTCTTACTAAATTTTCAAGTAATATAAATCCACATTTAACGAATGTAAGCATCTCAAGGAAATTGGATAAAATTAATCAGTCATATTTCCGAAATAAAATATTGTTTTCTCTATTTTCTAAATCGGTTTACAAAAGCCTTATTGGTTTAGAAACTGTTTGACATTAGCCAAAAATATCTTATAAATGTTACAATAAGAGAACGTTATAAGCTTAACAGTGGAAGAGACAGAGTAAGATCTGCCGGGGTTGCTTATTATGCGTGCTTAATAGTCCACTGGAGCTGTCTGTCTCTGACATTGTGCACATTACCGCTCTGTGCACTCCCACGCCCTCATCAGTGATCATCATGGCTGTCACTCTCGTGCACTGTCACGTACTCAACAGGTGTGTTGATAATTTTAAATGCTGCGGCTTAAATTCTTGTTTCCACCCTCCATGTTGTCCTCCTTTTCCTCCTCCTCTTTATCCCGAATATTCTTCTCTCTTCTTTCTTTCGTTTCTCATTTATTTCCCCTTTTTTCCTCGTCTCTATATCTTGTCTTCAGTCACCGTCTAATCCCCATTTTTCCCCTTCTTCGTCCTTCACCTCTTCCTTCTCCTCTTCCACTCAGCCTCTTTTCTCTTCCCCGTTCGGACATGAAGAGATACGGCCGTAAAACTCGCAATAAAAAGATATTTATAGGCAGGATATGAAAGGTTTAAATCAAACCATGAGCAAGTTTGTGTCAGTGGCATGTGGCAGCAGCCAGGCTGGGGGAGAGATGTTTACATCTCACACAATAGTTAACCATCCTTTAATTTGACATCCTTCGCTTCCAGTTATGGTTACTGTGTCTGGTGTATTATTAGGCCTCATCTGAAAGGGACTATTACTACTAATTATTACTACTGCTAGTACTACTATTGTTACTACAACTACTACTACTACCACCATCACCACTATTCTACTACTTCTACTACTACTATTACTAATACTACACCTGCTTCTACTACTATTATTACTATTACTACCACTTCTACTATTACTACTACTACACCTACTGCTACTACTGCTACTACTGCTACTACTACCACTACTACTACACCTACCGTTATTACTACTAATGTTACTACTACTACTACTACTACAACTGCTGCTACTATTTCTAACATTACTACTAGCATTTTCTTCCCCCCCCCCTCTTTCCCGACCTATTTTCTGGTCTTCTCTGCTTTTTCTCGCTCAGTTGTGTCTTGACAATGATCCAGATTTTCTATTCTTTTTTTCTTCATTTACTTCTGTTTGATAACTTAAGAATGACTCCTTAGAATGCTGCAGTATCCTACATTTAGGATACTTTCTACTGTTATTTGGCCTTGTAGGTGCCACTGCGTCAGTGTTATACCAGATAAAGGGTGGTATTGGATCTCATGTAATAACTTGGGTGTCTTGTCGATTCGTTTTTAAATGTATCAGCGTAAATTCTCAAATTTCGATAAAATTGTTGATGATTTTTTTGGATTATTGCTTTCCGCTCGATAATATACGAAGATATTTTTTTGGTCGGCTTCAAAAAGTTACTTTTTGTACATTTAATGCCAAGGAAAGTTCTGATTGTTATTAAATTTTCTGCGTGCCAATTTTCCAGTTTTATTTTTGAAAATTGGGGGTATCGTATATACCCTCTTGATTGTGGAATTTACACCAATAACACCACAACTATTTAATAAATGGTTTAGAAGAAGGTCATGTTCATAAATTACGCCCCTTAAAGGGCTCTTGATCTTGGAAATTGAATCGGTGCTCCAATTCCCTGAATTAAGCCTGAATACCTTCTACCTTAAGCCCACAAACGTTGTATAATCCCAACGGGTTTAGCGCCCTCCCATATTAATCATAATGATAAATGAGACATGTGCAACATTTGGGTATGTTTATCCTTAATAAAGTTGCCCAAATGTTGCACAAGTGTCTCATTTATCAACCACAATTATTTTCTCACTCAATACAATTTTATTGACTCTTAAAACTAAACAAAGAAAAAATTTCATGAAGTTATGCATTTTTCATTTTTTTTTTTTACATTTTTGGTAATTTTTAAAAAAAAAAATGATCTTTTCTATGGTATGAATGGTTTAGAAAATCGAAAGGTCGAAGAATGAGACACTTGTGAAATATTTGGGGATCTGAAGAAGCCACTGACTGGCGAAACATTTCAGTGATGAAGATTCCCAAATGTTTCACAAGTGTCTGAATCTTCAGCTTATACTTTACTAAATGAAAAAATAGGGTCATGTCCACTGAGCCACATGCAGGTGTATAATATTTTTTCATAATAACAGTCAACAGGAAATCAGGCGAAGTTGCTTTGTATGTTAGGGGAAAATTTAAACTTTCAACAGTCATAATGACGGACTCGACAGACACGGAAGATCATGAAATTCTAATCTTGGTCGTCTTAAAGACTCTCATAGATAAATAGAGACGATGGTAAAGTTCCATGGGGCGAAATTGCTAAGGCATCTGAATAAGAAAAAGTAGCGTTAATGAGAGATTTTTAACTTTAACCAAATTATGGGAGCAATTTGACAGGAAATCAAGAGTTTAGCGACTTTCAAGAAGGAATTTTGGGTATCTTTAAATACAGGCTAGAGAGGTTTATGAGTGGGTGTGGTGGATGTGATATGGACCTATCAGGAGCCAGTAGGCTTACCACGATGTTAATTCATTCTTATGTTTTTAACATAAAAGTTTTTTATATTTCTTAATGTTTTATTTTACATTTTTTTTGTGAACAATTACTTCATTTTCTCTAGTCCGACATTACGGATTTTGTATAAACAATCATTAGTCTTAGAAGTACGTCAGTGCACTGGATGAATTCGTAGCCTTGTGTCCTGACTGAAAAAAATAATACAATGATAATTTGAAATATCTTGTTTTTCATACTCTATTTTCGGACGATATTTCACAATCGTTTGAAAACAAATGTTCACTTTTTTATGCACTGACAGCTTTTAGCACTGTTAAATTTGTATGCAAGTCTACATAAAATATTACATATTAATAACTTCGGCATTGCTATTATTTTTTGTAATTATTTTCATCTTTCAACATTTTCTTTGCTAAATTACGAAGAAATTTAAAAGATTAAGTTGAACATCATGAAATCCTTATAATTTTTTAATAATTTTTCCTTAGCTAGTTAGAAAATATAAATTGTTCATCCCACAACAATATCATAACAGTAAGCCTAATTCAAGTTTTGTGTGGAAAATTTTGAATTTACCTAAATTCAGCATGTTTAAAATTGAAAAATATAATGAATATGTATTATGTGATGCTATTTGGACCCTTCGAAAAATTTCGGGTGAGGGGAGATGTAGAACAGCCGGGGGAGTAACAGGAGGATATCATTTAAAATTTGTGGGCACTGGTTGTCGTGGAAAATTCAGCTAATAATCCGGCGTCTTCGTGGCCAAATTGGGGGTTTTCGACCTGAATTTGTAATAGGAACCCGTGTTAATGTCCCCTGCTGAAGAGCTGGGGCAGGAAATTTGCGGACCTCAAGAATTACATGTGGAAGATAAGGGATGACCATCACTCAACGGTAAGTGTGCCATTAGTCCTTTCATGTAGATATCTAACTGGCCAGTGTAGGGTCTAGGCGTCAGGCAGGTGGTGGTGTGATCCATCTACAGTAATTAAATGGTAAGTGGTAATACAAATTTCTTTTATGTACCCAGCAAGCCTAATCGTATACAATCCACATCTTTAATTTACCGGAGAAGCTGGTTTTAATATTGTAATTATTAATTTAATATCAGGTCTAGCGTTTTGTGACAGTGGTAGGGAATGGGCATCGAGGGAGTTAGTCCTGAGACCTACTGTGACACAAGTCCCACTTATATCACCCAATTTACTTGCCTGTAATAATTCAGGTAATACACTGTAAACCTCATGCATATAATTTGCTCACATAATATTTTTGTTTACACAATTTAAAAATGTTGTTCTCTTATAAATTTATCGGCCGAAAAGAATTACTCCCGTAAGTCGACCTACATTTCTTGATGGTATTGAATAATAGGTGCCAGACCTCTTGCATGCACTGAGGTACCGCTATTCAGCATCCTCTAAGTTATATACAGTTACTTGGCCTTTTGAGATACAGCTATTAGGCTTCGTGTGTGTATTGAGGTAAAGATCCACAAGGAAATGGGAACAGTAACAGAATAGTGGGAGAAAGGAACGGTCAAAGTGAAAAGAAAGAGAACTGGGACTAGAACTAGGTCCAGCATTAAAAGGTGTTGTGTGGCATCAGCTGTGTCGCTCTCAGCAGCTATGACTGGTCGGGCTCGGAAAATCAAGGTCGGATGGCTTGACAACCACCAAAACAATAATCGGCAAGACTTTGTCACACTGCCCAGAGATATACGTCCATGGTAATGTTGGTGGTGTGGCAAGGATAGAAAATGGTACAAAACCAAGGTGGTGCTGGCAAAGAAAATAACCAAGATGTCTTGAAATGTCCACAATTACAAAGGGCAGGAAGATTAACATAGTTTTAGGGCTAGATGTAGAAAGGGATAGGAGGAGGATTTAAAAGAGCCTGCAAGAGATTTAGAGGATTCTGAAGGTGCCTGATAGTGTGGTCAAGGAAGGTAGTTCAGGAGTCGTGGTATGTCTCAAGTCTGTGTCAAACTGTCATCAGTGAGCTTTTTCCAGAAGTCGTTGTGTTGTGAGTGCAAGGAATCTGGTGATTTCGTGAGTTGTGAGCTGTGTAATGTCTGTATATGCGATAGTGGTAATGTGTGGACGTATGGGTCATTTGTGTTGAGCATGTAGAGTGTAGAAGAGAGCATAGAACCTTTGTTGGACACCTGCGTAAAGGGTGAAAGTAGTCAGAGAATTCCTGAACTTTATACGCATCGTACAGCCATCAAGAAAGTTGCAAAACAGTTTTGTAATATTGGCAAGAAAGTCAAAAGAATTACAGAGATTGTAATTTAGATCGTCGTGCTAGACCGTGTCTACAGCCTTCTTCATGTAGCGAGTGCAGTCGCACAACCATAGGTCTTGTTGATTTCTGTCAAGTTTAGGATTATGATTAGAGGGTCTTGTGTAAAGTGTCGTTGTCGAAAACCAAACTACTGGCTCTTGTAGTCATCGTTTTACATGTCTCAAAAATCTTCCGAGGATTTCCAGCAGGCTTATAATCCTGTAGTTCTTTGGGTAGGTCAAGTCTTTTATTTTTTTAGGATGAGGGGAAACCATAACAGACTTAGAGAGAGTAGGAAAATAGCTAGAGGCTAGAGAGACGGTGAAAAGGTCAGTGAGAGCAGCAGCAGCAGCAGAGTGTGTCTAAGTGTAGACTGGGATAGACCAGATTCTCCAGGTGCTTTCCAGGGAGCGCGAATGTGAAAGGTGTATTAAGAATGTAATGGGAGAAGAGTGTCCAGTGTAATGGGATCGTGTACGGTGTTGCGGCTCTGGTCTGTGGTTCATTGATCTGGCTGTCCTGCGTGCTGAAGTGTGGCCGGGTCTGGTGGAATAGGTTTTCCCAGATGTCCTTGAAAATGTGCATGGCCTCTGCCGGACCAGAGATGTGTCTGTTGTTATGAATAATGTAATGGAACTGCGCTGTGCTCGAGGTTCCCATAACTTTCCGAATGAAATTCCAGATTTTCTTGGGATTCCTAATACAGTGATCATCTGCAGTGACTGAGGGATGGCCACAAGCAGGTACTCACTGGTGTCTGAGGTATAGCTAACTAGGCCTCCTATGTGAAATGAAGTACAGGAATTTCGGGGATACTTTATCGGATCATTTAACGACCGGTAAGGTATCGCTGAGACACATCTAGTCAGTTTTATATTCCTGCTGATGTCTAAACACGTAGAAGTTAACCAGCGCTTGGGTTATGGGAAGTAACTGTGACTGATCAAAGGAAAATAGGCTTAGGATAAATTCAACAGACGAAGAACTCTTCACCAGTAGTTTATTAGGTTCAAAGACTGTCGAATAAAGTGGTTCAATATTTCTTAAGAACATAAGAATGGGAGAACACTGCAGAAGGCCTACTGGCTCATACAAGGCAGGTCCTTATCAAAACCACCACTACCTAAAGCTACCCAAGAATTTATTCCCGTACCCATGACACCAAATAAATCCAGCCCCTCCCACTGATATATTTGTCCAGTCTCTTTTTAAAGCCACCCAAGGTCCTAACCTCTATCACCTTACTAGGAAGATGTTCCACGCATCCACAAATCTGTTCGAAAACTAGAACTTACCTATGTCCTTTCTAAATCTAAATTTATCAACTTAAATCCGTTATTTCTGGTTCTTACCTGGTTCGGCATCTTCAGTACTTTATTAATAACTCCCTTGTTTATGCCCATGTTACGGAGTACTGGAAAAAAAATATCATGTCATTATCCGTGTAGCATACTGAATCCGAACGTGTGTTATTCCCGGCCAGTTAGAGTGGTCAGAAGACGGGAGTAGATGAGGTGTGTTTAGTTCTGTACGAGGCGGTGGTGACGGAGGTAAAGTCATCATGTTTGGGCGGTAGTTTGAGTAGGTAATTTTGGTAAGTTTTTTGATGTATACTATCGTTGTTTGTGTTTAAGTGTTCTCATTGCAGAGGCCTGTTTATGCGAGAGTACTGTATGGTGTTTTACCTGCTGGTAATTAATCTACCAGACAGAAGTGAAGACGGGGGTGTGTATGTCATGGAGCCTCCCTGATGATTTATTTTGTAATAAAGTTGGTAGAATTACCGACAATATGTAAAGTAAAAGGACACAAGTGCAATTAATGTGACATTTATTGTGGCAACGTTTCGCTCTCCAGGAGCTTTATCAACCTTGATAAAGCTCCTGGAGAGCGAAACGTTGCCACAATAAATGTCACATTAGTTGCACTTGTGTCCTTTTACTTTACATGATTTATTTTGTTTAACTTATTAGTATCAGTGTGCTAGTGAGCTAATGTGAACTGGAGTGTGGTGGTTTTGTAGTAGTTGTAAGTTGTATATAAGTTACTTTCTTATTATATAGATATATTTTTACATAAGTGAGTTTTTGTGCCCTTATAATAGTAATAATTAATATTGTTTAACATACGAGTCCATGCTGGCCCAAGGTTTGCTCTGTATTTCAGCGTAATTTTATAACCCTAGACAGCAGCGTAAGCAGCTTTAGAAGCCAGGAACATTTTATTTAAGTTACGACATCAAAGAGTCGTAACAGCCCATCATCCACTTATACAGTTCGATGATATCTCTCCTCATTCTACGTCTCTCCAGAAAGTGACAATTCAAGGCTCTAGGTGTATCTTCATACGGGAGGTTCCTTACACAGTAAATCATTTGAGTCATTCTTCTCTGTATGTTCTCCAATGAGTATATCCATCCTGTAGTAAGGAGACCAAAACGGAGCGGCATAATCCAAATGAGGCCGCGCTAGTGATGTATAGAGCTGTAAAATAACTTTTGGACTTCTGTTACTTATACTTCTTGAAATAAATCCTAGTAATCTGTTAGCCTTATTACACACACTTAGGCACTGCTGCCTTGGCTTTAGATTTCTGCTTATCATGACTCCCAAGTCTTCTTCAAGCTCTACCTAATTTATAACTTAGAGTGCTATTTTCGTTACCAAGGACTAGGACTTTACACTTGTCCACATTGAATTTCATCTGCCACCTTTCAGACCAAGACATTAATTTGTCCAAATCCTCCTTGAGTTCACTGGTATCCTCCTCAGAATGAATCATACAGCATATTTTTGTATCATCAGCAAATTTGTTCATGTCACTTGTAATTCCTCCATCTAGGTTATTAATGTAAATTATGAACAACACTGGGCCTAAAACTGATCCTTGTGGAACGCCACTGGTGACTAATCCCCATTCAGATTTGATCCCATTAATGGAAACTCTCTGCTTTTTGTTGGTAAGCCATGCCTCTATCCATGCTAGAACTTTACCTCTACCATGAGCTGCTACTTTTTTTAAGAGTCTTTTGTGAGGTACTCTGCCGAAGGCTTTACTGAAATCCAAATGAACAATATCACATTCTTTATCGCTGTCTTTTGCTTCAAATGTTTTATTGAAGAACGCCCGTAAATTTTTCAGGCAGGAACGACTTCTCGTGAACCCATGCTGAGATTCATTAATCAAATTATGCTCTTCAAGGTGACTTCTAATAATATCAGCTATAAATGATTCTAATAATTTGCCTACTATAGACGTCAGGCTTATTGGACCGTAATTTGAAGGAGTGGACTTATCCCCTGATTTGAATATTAGCTATCTTCTACATCTCTGGCACACCAGTTAAGATGGACGCATTAAACACGCTCGTTAATAGCTGACTAAGTTCCATCTTGCATTCTTTAAGTACCCTGGAAAACTCGTCGGGTCCCGGAGACTTATCTTGTTTTAGTTTATCTGTTTTGATAACCATGTCTCTCGTGACATTAATATTAGTTGAGCTGAATTCTTCACGAACTGAATAATTGTTAATTTCTGGAATCTCACTTGTGTAAAGACTGACAAAAAATAATCATTAAGCAGAGAATACATTTCCAGTTCGTTATCCGCTATCCATTCCCAATTTTCAGAGGTCCTACTTTTTCCCTCACACTCTCTTCGTGTTAGTGGCCAGTAAAATGACCACTAACACAAAGAGAAAACGAATACTTGGATCCCAAAAATAAGATAATAAAAAGAATGCGTGAATGTACTGAGAAATACAGACCACTATGTGTATGTACATCGAGAGACTCCACTCATAGTGTATGTATTTATACACGTAGTAAGTTGTATATAATGGTATACAATACTAACAAGAAGCAGAATTAGACATATGTGCAACATCTGGGTATCTTTATTTGCAGACGTTTCGCCAGCTAGAGGCTTTATCAATATAATACAAGGACATAATATGAAGAATTATATACAAAAGATGAGGTAATCAGTCCCTCAGCATTGGAGTTATATATATATATATATATATATATATATATATATATATATATATATATATATATATATATATATATATATATATATATATATATATATATAGAGTGGGTGTGGGTGGAAGTGACTTGGACCTGTCTAGCATGGGCCAGTGGGCCTGCTGCAGTGCTCATTTCTTACGTTCCTCTTGATAAATTCCCTGCTCATATTGACCTGTTGCAGGAATTGAACCCAAATGTTTAGGTCGTTTTTTGACCAAATACGGCATCTCAGATACAACACTAGATCAAACAGTAATAAAGTCATTTAAGTATATCTACACACACACAGTTGTGCAGAAACTGCTTACAACAATGGACCATGGCTCAGAGCTTGGAGTACCAGAGTTCTGGCATAAATTCAGCATTGCAGCTACCTAACCCCATGTCAAAGGTGCACGATAGAATGTGTCGAAATGAACAATAAATGCGGTCTAGAGAAAATTATGACCTGATGTGAATAATTCCACATTATTTTTCTCAGTTCAGTGTCAAGTTGAGGAAATTGTTCAGGTGGCAAGGAGAATATCAGGTGAAGGTCTTTGAAGGCATGCAGCCAGAAGACGTCAGTGAACTATTAGAGGAAGATGCTGATGAAGTCCTGAGGAAGTGGCTGAGCTGAATTCCCAGATAGAAGCGACTCAGAGTTGAAGAGGATCATGAGAAATAGTTATGAGAAATAGTTAACACTTCAAAAGTTACGTGAGCAGTTCCTCGTTGCTGCTGAACTTGTAGGCTTTTACACAGAAGAAGACCCTGACACATCCAGAAGCGCTGATCTATAACCGATGCTGAACCAATCAATGATACCCTATCATCAGCTGAATTAAGTACTGCTGGGTAAAATTCTGCAGAGACGCGTGACGGTATACCTCAGGACTCCCATAGGTAACAGCTCTCCGCCGACTTCATCTCACGAACACCAGCCATCCCCTTCAACCCACAAACCCCAGCCATCCCCTTCATCCCATGAACCAAAGCCATCCATTTCAACCCACAAACCCCAGCCATCCCCTTCAACCCACAAACCCCAGCCATCCCCTTCAGCCCATGAACCCCAGCCATTCATATCAACCCACGAATCCCAGCCATTCAGTTCAGCCGACGAACCCCAGCCATCCATTTCAACCCACAGACCCGAGCCCTCTACTTCATCCACCCCATCTACCTCATCTGAGGCCCAGTAGGGCAACACCACACCTCTGCCAAGTCAAGCTACTTAAGAAAAAACAACCAGAATTTAGGTTGTTTTAGGTTCAATCATCCTGTATTATATTATAACATGCTCTACTGTCCCCATATCTGCTTACCTACTACAATTATTGTGCTGCAATACTTAGTTCATTATTTGAGGTGGAATGTGAATTATCAAGAAAGGTTGTTGGCTCTTTTGGAGGTGAGACAGAACGTAATCTATCTTTTCCAAGAGTTATTCACTCCTTACATTACTTTTTCGCTCTCAGATCCGTTTTTTTTCTGGACCAAATCTCTCTCGCGTTCGCGCGCGCAAGCACACACAAGCACACACACACACACACAAACACACACACACACACACACACACACACACACACACACACACACAAACGCACACACAAACGCACACACACAGTTAAAAGTGGAGAGTGAAGCAGCATGAGCAGGACGAGAGAAGACAAACTACAAAAGAGGGGACTACACAGGCATAAGGAATTTCCTGCATGAGGTACAGTGGGAAAGAGAACTGGTGGGAAAAATAGAAAATGAAATGATGGAATACGTGACCACAAAATGCAAGGGAACAGAGGAGAGGTTCGTAACCAAGGTCAACAGAAACAATGGGAAGACCAGAATGGGCGCTTGGTTCACCCCGAGATGTAGAGAGGCCAAAAGTAAATGCGCTAGAGAATGGAAAAAGCATTGATGATAAAGATCTCAGGAAAATAAGGAGGGAGGTCCAGCGGCAATACGAGAAAGACAACACGGAAAGCGAAATCTGACCCAAAATTATTATACAGTCACATCAGGAGGAATACAACAGTCAAGGACCAGGCTGAGGAAGGAGGGAAGGAAAGAGAAAAGATAGCAAGAAACGAACAAGAATTATGTGAAGAGCTTTACACGAGATTTAAGTATTTTCAGTAGAGACAGAAAGGACTCAAGCAAACCGGGATGGAAAGGTACACCAGCAAATGATGGACACACTACACACAACGGAGGAGGAGGTGAGAAGATTGATAAATGAGCAAAATACTTCAAAGACTGTGGGACCGGATATCTCTCCGTGGGTCCTGAGAGAGGGAGCAGAGGCACTGTGTGCGCCACTTACAATCTTTAAAACATCTATCGAAACAGGGCGAGTATCAGAGATGTGGAAAACAGCAAATGCAGCACAGTCTTTAAGTATACAGATAGGTAGCATTAAATTACAGATCAGTGTCACTGACATATACAGTATGCAAAGTCATGGAGAAGCTTATCAGGAGAAGACTGGTGGAGCACCTTGAAAGGAGCTTACGCAGGACAACCAGCACGATTTCAGGGAGGGAAAATTCTGTCTCAAACAGAAGACGAGAGAGAGAGAGAGAGAGAGAGAGAGAGAGGAGGGTGGGCAGGGCCGGTGCTGTTTCTGGTAAATGTGAATGACATGACTGAAAGGATAGATTCAGAGGCGTCCCTGTTTGCAGACGATGTGAAGCTAATGTGGAGAGTTCGAGTGGATGAGGATCAGGTAGGACTACAAAGGGATCTGGACAGGCTGCAAACCTAGTCCAAGAACTGGCTCCGGGGGTTTAACCCCACCAAGTGCAAAGTCATGAAGATTAGGGAAAGTGAAAGAAGACCGCAGAGTATAGGCAAGCGGGCCAAACACTGGAAACCTCACTCTAGGAAAAGGATCTTGGGGTGAGAATAATACTGAACACATCTCCTGAGGCGCACATCAGCTAAACTGCTGCAGCATACTGGAGGCTGTAAAACCTGAGATTACCTTAGTAAGGAATCGTTCAAGACTCTGTACACCGTGTACATCGGGCCCATATTGGAATATGCAGTACCAGTATGGAACCCACACCTGGTCAAGCACATCAAAAAATTAGAGAAAGTGCAACGGTTTGCAGCAAAACTAGTCCTGGAGCTAAGGAATATGCCCAATGAGGAGTTAAGGAAAATTGACCTGAAGACACTAGTGGGCAGGAGGGATAGAGGAGGAGACATGATAATGACATATTAAATACTGAGAAGAATTGGCAAAGTTGATAGGTACAGAATGTTTCAGAGATGAGACACAGCAACAATGGGTCATAACTGGAAGATGAAAAATCAGATGAGTCACAGGGAATGTTAGGAAGTATTTCTTCAGTCATAGAGTTGTCAGGAAGTGGAACAATCTGGAGAGTGATAAAGAGGAGGCAGGATCCATACATAGCTTGAAGAAGAGGTATGATAAGACTTATGGACCAGGGAGAGAGTGGATCTAGTAGCGGCCAGTGAAGAGGCTGGGCCAGGAGCTATGAATCGACCCATGCATCCACAATTAAGTGTGTACAATTAGGTGAGTACAGATATACACACACTTATATATCTAGTGCCTAATATGCCGAACTTGCCAAATTATCTGAACTTCCTTAAAAATTAATAATTACCCCTTTCCCCCCAAAAATAAAATATTATATTGTAGAATGATAGATATATTTTTTCATTGAGAATGATATAAAGATTTTTATTTTTCGGCCAAAACTAACTTTGAAACCTTAAGTAACCTAACCTAAATCCTATGTATAACATAGGTGGCCTGGTGGCTAAAGCTCCCGCTTCACACACGGAGGGCCCGGGTTCGATTCCCGGCGGGTGGAAACATTTCGACACGTTTCCTTACACCTGTTGTCCTGTTCACCTAGCAGCAAATAGGTACCTGGGTGTTAGTCGACTGGTGTGGGTCGCATCCTGGGGGACAAGATTAAGGACCCCAATGGAAATAAGTTAGACAGTCCTCGATGACGCACTGACTTTCTTGGGTTATCCTGGGTGGTTAACCCTCCGGGGTTAAAAATCCGAACGAAATCTTATCTTATCTTACAGTGAAACCTCGGTATATGACCTTAATTCATTCCAGAAGGCTGTTCGAGTACTGCTCCGTTTGAGTATCAAACAAGTTCTTCCCAACCAATTTTCTGTTTGGTTGGCTGTTATCACTAATCTTCGTAGGCCCCATGGTGATTGTAAGTAATATTCTGATTGATTTTCGCTGATTCAAGGCAAAAACAAGTTTTCATTCTGTAAATTCGGCAAAGAAGAACCTTGCCGAAAAGATCAACCTCAACGATTCGGCTTAATCGGCGAGCGTGGCATATATATATATATATATATATATATATATATATATATATATATATATATATATATATATATATATATATATATATATATATATATACATTCTTCAGAGAGTGTCAGGGAAGGAAAGAGCCCACCTCCTGGCAGTGAGAGCTCCTCATGCAGGAGACTTTCTGTTGGCTGTTCCCAACTTCAGCCTTGGCACACGCCTCGACCCACAGGCCATCTGCATTGGTATTGCACTTCGACTTGCCGTCCCTGTTCTCGCCGAACACAGGTGTATTTGTGGCAGTGAAACGGCAAACCGATTCGGGTACCATGGTCTTGTGTACCGTAAATCCGAGGGAAAGATTGCAAGACATGAGGAGGTTAATAACATTATCAAGAGGAACCTCACAACAGTTGGATGCCCAGCAGTAAGGGAGCCACCCCAACTATGCAGATCTGATGGCACCCAGAAGCGTTCAGATGGTATCACACTTCCAGCCTGGACAGACGGTAAGCAGGTGGTGTGGGACTACACATGTGCATCTACCTTGGCTGATACCTATCTCCAATACACCAGGAAGAAAGGAGGGGCAACTGCCAGCTTCAGGGAGTCCCAAAAGTCTAGAAAATATGGAGAACTTGCCCATCATTATATGTTTGTTCTCATAGGCTCAGAGACCCTTGGCTCATTGGGAAAGAGTGCATCTAAGTTCTTTAAGAAGCTAGGCAAAAGACTCATCAGGGTGACTAGGGATCCCAGGGCAGCTAGTTTTCTGTTCCAGCGGCTCAGTGCGTCTGTTCAGAGGGGTAATGCCTGCTGTATTTTGGGCACGCGCCCCAGCTCTGAGGAGCTGGATGAGATTTTCGTATTATAATCAGTGACAAACACGTAACAATATGTACTAGACATGTATCTCTCACACCTCATGTCCTGTATATGGATATGTATCTCTTAAACCTTTTGTACCATATTATGTAATAAAATATACATTTTTGTAAAAAAGAATGAAAAGATGGGGTGGTAGGTGAAGTGGAATATTCAAACGGCTTCTGGAAGAAATCCAAATATTCTTCCTTGAAGCCTTTTTATCCACTTCTCCGAGGCTATGGGTCCCACAATTTACACCAGAGGTGGACCCCATCATATATATATATATATATATATATATATATATATATATATATATATATATATATATATATATATATATATACATATATATATATACACTTAAAATTTGCGATTTTAACTTAAATATCAATTCTCTTCTTACCAAATAATGCAAGCGTAAATTTGTGTATGCAATAATTTCGCAAAAAATATTCTGAACCTAACGAAAAAAGTATATTTCATTGTTTGTTTATTATTAAATTGTTGTAAACTTATCAAAAATATATTTGGTTGAATTAGGCTAAATTAAATTGCGCTTGTTATAATAAGGTTAGGAAAGTTTTCTAAGGTTCTTTTGGTACAAAATTATTAATTTTTCATTAACATAAATGAAAAAAAAATATGTTTAAACGCATAAGAGAAAATTTTAAGAAGGACTTAATTTTAAATGAGTTCTTGCTAATTGACCAGTTTTACCTATTATATATATATATATATATATATATATATATATATATATATATATATATATATATATATATACAAGGAATCCGCAAGAGCAGGCGAAATATACACAAACACTGATCTCTGGCTGAAGAAGACTCGAACCTACGAACCTTGGAACAAGGTACGCAGTGCTTTACCAATCTACCCACACTGGACCAATACCTTGGAGTCCAGCTTGCGCTAGACTTTGATCCAAGGCAGCCAGCTTTCAGGGAGAAGGCTTACAGCTTTTCAACTCATCCCCTTACTAGAGATATTAACAATGCAAGGAATTCGCAAGAGCAGGCAGGGGATGAGATGAAAAGCTATAAGCCTTGTCCCTGAACGCTGGCTGCCTTGGATCAAAGTCTAGCGCACGCTGGACTCCAAGGTATTGGTCCAGTGTGGGTAGATTGGTAAAGCACTGCGTACCTTGTTCCAAGGTTCGTAGGTTCGAGTCTCCTTCAGCCAGAGATCAGTGTTTATATATATATATATATATATATATATCTATATATATATATATATATATATATATATATATATATATATATATATATATATATATATATATATATATATATATATATATATATACTTTCGGTGTATATACAGAGCTACACATCAGCCTTTGTATATACAAAGATAATCAATGCCCACTGAATATACAGATACACACAACTCAGGGTATACAGAGATATACAGTTCCAAGTGTATATACGCCCGTGCGTTTTAGGAAGATTAGATTCTGCCGCCAAAGCGGTTGGTTTATTGTGAACTTCATATCCATCCTGTGGGCGGTAGCGCAATAGCATATGGATACACAAAAGGCCTAGAAACTAGGCCTTACAGGAGTACATGTGGATATATATATATATATACAGTTCACTTGTCTGTTACAAGCAGATTTAAGAAATTTGTTTAATATATCTGGTTTCTTATTTTCATAAATAAGATATCCTGACATATCTCATAGATTATTATACTGTCTGTCTCTATATTCCTAAATAAATGAACAATTAAGCACGAGGTAGTGAGCATAGGGCTGGCAACATGCTAAGCCTCGCCACTACACCATCAATCAGTATCTTCACCTTGCAAATTATTCCATAAACACACTTATCTACGGTCATGTTATTATAATGGGTTATATACTTATGCTTCTAACTGCATCATATAACACTCAGTTTCATTATTTTATTCCTGACACAAATACACGGAAGTTATATTCTGTATCTTCCTTTAGGATACTTTTCTTGGGTTACGTAACAACTTTATCACGAAGGAGTAATCCTATATGTGACGGAATCCTGGATTATACCTGAAGGGAGTTCCAGGGGTCAACGCCCCCGCGGCCAAACCATCAGAAATGCTCTAAAAAAATCTTAATTCTATTTTATCCATTAACAAACATAAGTTTTTAAACTAATATTCATTTTTTTTAATTTTGTGCAAAACTAACATAGAAACGCCACCTAACCGTGTTAAAATTAATGTGATATAATTTAGCTCAATGTTATTCGGCTTCTCTCAGGTCAGCCTAAATTTAGTTATTATTAAATAAAGAAACCCACAGGCAGACGGTAGAATAATTGTCATTTAATTTGCTCCTGTATTTATATGAGTTTCTCCGCACCATTAACATTCTTGATGTTTTGATAACCCTTAGTACTGTTTAACAACAATGAAACTGTATATTTCGACTCCCATCTGCAGTACATATCACTAGAATGTACTCTACAGGAAGGAGGGCAGTTCTTCAGAGTACATTCTGCTATTGAGGAATCCCAACCACAGATTTATACACATCTTATTATACACATCTTATACACATCTTAGTGTCAGCAGATTCTTTTGAATTTCTAAGATCTCAGAAGTCGAAATATGCATTATCTTCATTTTTTTTGGTCTACATGTGGGATATACGTCAGTATCGACCAGTGTTCATCATTCCACTATTTCGCGCAAACTACATATATTTCCAGGATTGCTTGGTAGAAACTATTGCTTTGTTTTTAGCCAAGATCACAAGCTCTGCTCTCTGCGACATACAGACACACACTGAGAAAGCACAGGTTTTGTAGAGGCGTTTTGCTCATATTCAGCTTTATCAGGACGTAATAAAATGTTCATTAACACTTTTCGCGCAAATTAAGCTTCATCGTGATATGATAAGACTCTTCTTGAACGACACGATGTTTTAGTCCTGTGTTGCTGAGCTCGTTGTCTTCCTCTTATATCTACATATGTTGTCAGAATGTCTTCCAACATATTACAGTGTTGCCACTACGTCTTCCAACATATTCCAGTGTTGTTTCTGTGTCTTCCAACATATTCCAGTGTTGTCGCTCCGTTTTACAACATAACCCCTGTGTTGTCACTGTGTCTTCCAGCATATCCCCTGTGTTGTCATTCTGTCTTCCAACGTTTGCAACAAGGCTGGTTCGAGTGCTAAGAGGAATGTCCCACGAAGAGAGGTCAAGGGAAATCGGTCTGACGACACTGGAGGACAGGAGGCAAAAGGGGAGACATGAAAACGACATACAAAATACTGCGTAGAATAGACAAGGTGGACAGAGACAGGATGTTCCAGAGATGGGACACAGAAACAAGGGGTCACAAAAGGAAGCAGAAGACTCAGGTGAGTCAAAGGGATGTTAGGAAGTATTTATTCAGCCACAGAGTTGTTAGGAAGTGGAATAGTCTGGCAAGTGATGTAGTGGAGGCAGGAACCATACATAGTTTTAAGACGAGGTATGATAAAGCTCATGGAGCAGGGAGAGGGAGGACCCAATAGCGGTCAGTGAAGAGGCGGGGCCATGAGCTGAGTATCGACCCCTGCAACCACAATTAGGTACGTACGTACACACACACACACACACACACACACACACACACACACACACACACACACACATACATACACACACACACACACACACACACACACACGCTCTCTTTCTCTTTCTCAAAAGTGTATAATAAAAGCAATAGCTGTTCAAGTATTTGATACTTGTTAAAGACACAATACACACAGCAGAGCTTCACAGGTATTTCATTCTATAAAACTGATATATTTCCGTAAAAACAAATATGGTATTTATTTGTGGAATACACAGAGGAAAATTTTGTTTAGCTTCAAAAACTACTGACAAAGCAAATACAAACACCTTTGTAACAGACGAGCTGGTACAGGGGCACTAGCACCCACCTCTCTGGAGGAGAGGGGATATAAAAGGCTCTCTGTTTTATCAACTCTGTCAGTCTATCTATCCCTTCCCTGGCTGCTGGTGTCTCTCAGGAAGAAAATCTTCAAACAATTTCCATGAACCTCTAAACAATGTTAGAATCTCCTGAGTTCTTGAGAGTTCTTTAGTTTTAAGTGACTTAACAGAGTTTGCTCCGTCACTGGAAAGTGGTGAAAAAAAAATCTTTCCTTTTCATATGGTGAGCTAAGTTCAAAATATCAAGAGATTGCAATGTAAAATGTATAATTACTCACAATAAGGCTGATAAAGATAAACTTTCAAAATTTCAAAGCTGTTTCCAAAATGACAGAAACAATCAATTTTTTTATACGCTTTTTTTAATAAATGGAAAATGCTGGTAGCACTTCCAGATTCGGAACATAATGTCAACAAAGCAGCATTAACCATCTCATTAAACAAGATATTCTTAATACTGCCGTTTATTTAATTATATACTCAGTTACGTTTGTCTTTCAACTGAGAGGTGAAAGTGGAAAAACGAGTTTGTTGTTACTTAATAAAATCGGATTGTTGAGTAGACAGCTTTCAAAAACCTGGAGTCTCTGGGGAATTAATTTAAATAAAAGGGGTCCTTAGTGGTGAAAAGGTTGAGTACCACTGACCTAGTGAATTCTCAGCCAGTCAATAGGTTATCTTGAGCCCAGCCTCGCAAATTCTATGTGGAATTCTCGCAGGCAATTGGCAGCAAATTTCTCGATTGACGTTATTTAGTTTAGGTTAGGCTAGGCTAGGGTAGGTTAGGTTGGGCTAGGCTAGGTTAGGGTAGGCTAAGCTAGGCTAGGCTAGGTTTGGCTATGCTAAGGTAAGTTAGGTTTGGCAAGGTTTTGGCTTGGCTAGGCTAGGTTTTTGGCTAGGAAAGGCTAGGCTTCACCCATGCAATGAGCTTTTCTGATGTCACGTGAAAAATAAAACTCATTGTCAACAAAGGTTCTCATTACGCAGCATTTGTCTTCGTTTCCATGGGTTAGGTTACGTTACGTTTAATTAAGTTCGATTGTTCTCTATCTATACCAAATAATCAGTTATAACATACAATAATTTAAGATAAATGCGATAAAAAAATTAGACCCACTAACGGAAACAAGGAACTGCAGGCACGCACTAGAAAAATATGAGTCAGTTACTGTTTAAAACTCTCTTACCAACAGTGAAATACTGTCTGCTATGCGAATACGCTATATCATGTGTCCAAGACTCGTATCAGGTGACACTTCCTGTTACCTGACGTTCATAACCCATATCAGGAGACACTGGTTGTTTCCTGACGTCCAAGATCCATGTCAGGAAATACTCCTGTTTCCTGAGTACTTCCTGCCACAAGTACAACACCAACCAGACTTTGTCTGCTATGTAGACCTGCTTGCCAGAAGCACTAACAGCCTGGTTGATAAATTACTCATAGATATAACCCAAGAAAGCCAGGCGGTATATCTTATTTTCCCTGTGTTAATTATGGGTCGTCTCCCTACTTACTACATCTATCTCGCCCAGGATTTGATCCCGAGCCTTAGGTACCAGAGTACACAATTCCAAACTCCACAAGAGTACACAATCTCACTCGGTGCCACACTACATAATCCCACTCTCCAACTGAAAACAATTCCACGCTCTACACGAGTACACAATCCCAAGTATTACCGGAGGATATATTCCCACACTCTCACGAAATATACAGTCTCACACATCCCAGAGTACACAATCTCATTTAATACCAGTATACACAATTCTGCTCAGTACCAGAGTACATGTGGCATGCTAAGAGTATGTTGCATTTTATTAGGCGTATATCACACATATAGGCATGTCTACCGACCAGCGAAGAAGGTGCTAAGGATTTAACGAGCAGGTGTCCCGTCGTTATACCAGTACCTTGGTTCAACCAGCCAATAACAAGGAAGCCTACCAAAACTGTGAAGCGATGTGGTATACTCGTGAAGCAGCCTTGATAGACTTACATTCACAGCTAGTCATTACGGTTCTTACCGTGTACTGTGTTTGCATTTACCTCATTGTACGTAGCTGTAATTACATACTGTACATAGGCTATACATATATTACAAATACCAGCTTGTTTTGGTGAAGGAAATACAATCATTTACTCTCTCTGCTGCTTATTTTCTCGTTCCTAAGTGGTTATGTTGTTACAGCCAGATGTGCAGGACAAAGAGTCTAAACCTGTGCTCGTAATATTGTTTTTTTTTTTATTATTTTATTTTTTATTATCACACTGGCCGATTCCCACCAAGGCAGGGTGGCCCGAAAAAGAAAAACTTTCACCATCATTCACTCCATCACTGTCTTGCCAGAAGGGTGCTTTACACTACAGTTTTTAAACTGCAACATTAACACCCCTCCTTCAGAGTGCAGGCACTGTACTTCCCATCTCCAGGACTCAAGTCCGGCCTGCCGGTTTCCCTGAATCCCTTCATAAATGTTACTTTGCTCACCCTCCAACAGCACGTCAAGTATTAAAAACCATTTGTCTCCATTCACTCCTATCAAACACGCTCACGCATGCCTGCTGGAAGTCCAAGCCCCTCGCACACAAAACCTCCTTTACCCCCTCCCTCCAACCCTTCCTAGGCCGACCCCTACCCCGCCTTCCTTCCACTAGAGACTGATACACTCTTGAAGTTATTCTGTTTCGCTCCATTCTCTCTACATGTCCGAACCACCTCAACAACCCTTCCTCAGCCCTCTGGACAACAGTTTTGGTAATCCCGCACCTCCTCCTAACTTCCAAACTACGAATTCTCTGCATTATATTCACACCACACATTGCCCTCAGACATGACATCTCCACTGCCTCCAGCCTTCTCCTCGCTGCAACATTCATCACCCATGCTTCACACCCATATAAGAGCGTTGGTAAAACTATACTCTCATACATTCCCCTCTTTGCCTCCAAGGACAAAGTTCTCTGTCTCCACAGACTCCTAAGTGCACCACTCACTCTTTTTCCCTCATCAATTCTATGATTCACCTCATCTTTCATAGACCCATCCGCTGACACGTCCACTCCCAAATATCTGAATACGTTCACCTCCTCCATACTCTCTCCCTCCAATCTGATATTCAATCTTTCATCACCTAATCTTTTTGTTATCCTCATAACCTTACTCTTTCCTGTATTCACCTTTAATTTTCTTCTTTTGCACACCCTACCAAATTCATCCACCAATCTCTGCAGCTTCTCTTCAGAATCTCCCAAGAGCACAGTGTCATCAGCAAAGAGCAGCTGTGACAACTCCCACCCTGTGTGTGATTCTTTATCTTTTAACTCCACGCCTCTTGCCAAGACCCTCGCATTTACTTCTCTTACAACCCCATCTATAAATATATTAAACAACCACGGTGACATCACACATCCTTGTCTAAGGCCTACTTTTACTGGGAAAAAATTTCCCTCTTTTCTACATACTCTAACTTGGTATATGGTTCTACTTTTCTCAAGATTGATGGACTGAACACATCAGTTCAGGCTGAGGGACTGATTACCTCAAACTCCTCCTCATCTCTCTCCGTTCTTCTCGGTGATGGACTGAAGAAGCCACTTGCTGGCGAAAAGTTTCCGTAATAAAGATTCCCAAATGCTGCATAAGTGTCTCATTCTTCAACTTATCAGTTTTCTGAAACATTACATCAACTTTTGTTTTGTTTCTGATAGGGTTGGTGATGTGCTTAGGCTGGTTCTGTTGTAGGCAAATAATAAAAGCTGCTACTGCTGTTGATGCTACTGCTATAGACAGCTCTTAAAAATTTTATTATGTCATTATAGCTTTTATTGCTGCGGTTTTTATTGCCGTTCCTGTTGGTACTGTTTTAGGAAGCTTCTAAAAAAGGTGATGCGAGGATAGGTGTAGTCAAGTGACTTGGTGAAGTGTCAGCTGCACAGGTTGTGTCACCTACACAGGTTCTTGGATCATCTACACAGTGTTTTGAAGAATATTTCCGATGGGTTTTTTTTTTTATTATTATCACACCGGCCGATTCCCACCAAGGCAGGGTGGCCCGAAAAAGAAAAACTTTCACCATCATTCACTCCATCACTGTCTTGCCAGAAGGGTGCTTTACACTACAGTTTTTAAACTGCAACATTAACACCCCTCCTTCAGAGTGCAGGCACTGTACTTCCCATCTCCAGGACTCAAGTCCGGCCTGCCGGTTTCCCTGAATCCCTTCATAAATGTTACTTTGCTCACACTCCAACAGCACGTCAAGTATTAAAAACCATTTGTCTCCATTCACTCCTATCAAACACGCTCACGCATGCCTGCTGAAAGTCCAAGCCCCTCGCACACAAAACCTCCTTTACCCCCTCCCTCCAACCCTTCCTAGGCCGACCCCTACCCCGCCTTCCTTCCACTACAGACTGATACACTCTTGAAGTCATTCTGTTTCGCTCCATTCTCTCTACATGTCCGAACCACCTCAACAACCCTTCCTCAGCCCTCTGAACAACAGTTTTGGTAATCCCGCACCTCCTCCTAACTTCCAAACTACGAATTCTCTGCATTATATTCACACCACACATTGCCCTCAGACATGACATCTCCACTGCCTCCAGCCTTCTCCTCGCTGCAACATTCATCACCCACGCTTCACACCCATATAAGAGCGTTGGTAAAACTATACTCTCATACATTCCCCTCTTTGCCTCCAAGGACAAAGTTCTTTGTCTCCACAGACTCCTAAGTGCACCACTCACTCTTTTTCCCTCATCAATTCTATGATTCACCTCATCTTTCATAGACCCATCCGCTGACACGTCCACTCCCAAATATCTGAATACGTTCACCTCCTCCATACTCTCTCCCTCCAATCTGATATTCAATCTTTCATCACCTAATCTTTTTGTTATCCTCATAACCTTACTCTTTCCTGTATTCACCTTTAATTTTCTTCTTTTGCACACCCTACCAAATTCATCCACCAATCTCTGCAACTTCTCTTCAGAATCTCCCAAGAGCACAGTGTCATCGGCGAAGAGCAGCTGTGACAACTCCCACTTTGTGTGTGATTCTTTATCTTTTAACTCCACGCCTCTTGCCAAGACCCTCGCATTTACTTCTCTTACAACCCCATCTATAAATATATTAAACAACCACGGTGACATCACACATCCTTGTCTAAGGCCTACTTTTACTGGGAAAAAATTTCCCTCTTTCCTACATACTCTAACTTGAGCCTCACTATCCTCGTAAAAACTCTTCACTGCTTTCAGTAACCTACCTCCTACACCATACACTTGCAACATCTGCCACATTGCCCCCCTATCCACCCTGTCATACGCCTTTTCCAAATCCATAAATGCCACAAAGACCTCTTTAGCCTTATCTAAATACTGTTCACTTATATGTTTCACTGTAAACACCTGGTCCACACACCCCCTACCTTTCCTAAAGCCTCCTTGTTCATCTGCTATCCTATTCTCCGTCTTACTCTTAATTCTTTCAATTATAACTCTACCATACACTTTACCAGGTACACTCAACAGACTTATCCCCCTATAATTTTTGCACTCTCTTTTATCCCCTTTGCCTTTATACAAAGGAACTATGCATGCTCTCTGCCAATCCCTAGGTACCTTACCCTCTTCCATACATTTATTAAATAATTGCACCAACCACTCCAAAACTATATCCCCACCTGCTTTTAACATTTCTATCTTTATCCCATCAATCCCGGCTGCCTTACCCCCTTTCATTTTACCTACTGCCTCACGAACTTCCCCCACACTCACAACTGGCTCTTCCTCACTCCTACAAGATGTTATTCCTCCTTGCCCTATACACGAAATCACAGCTTCCCTATCTTCATCAACATTTAACAATTCCTCAAAATATTCCTTCCATCTTCCCAATACCTCTACCTCTCCATTTAATAACTCTCCTCTCCTATTTTTAACTGACAAATCCATTTGTTCTCTAGGCTTTCTTAACTTGTTAATCTCACTCCAAAACTTTTTCTTATTTTCAACAAAATTTGTTGATAACATCTCACCCACTCTCTCATTTGCTCTCTTTTTACATTGCTTCACCACTCTCTTAACTTCTCTCTTTTTCTCCATATACTCTTCCCTCCTTGCATCACTTCTACTTTGTAAAAACTTCTCATATGCTAACTTTTTCTCCCTTACTACTCTCTTTACATCATCATTCCACCAATCGCTCCTCTTCCCTCCTGCACCCACTTTCCTGTAACCACAAACTTCTGCTGAACACTCTAACACTACATTTGGAGTAGTTAAATGCTATGTTCAGTTCGATGGTATTGGAAGCCTCTGTGTGTGCTGCTCTGAACACCGTCCTCTTGCTTTACTTTCCTCTTTGCTGATCATTTTTACTCTATTACAGTCCATGAGATGTTACTCATTTTCCCTATGAATAACACAAACGTCGCTCTTATGTGTCTTGTATGTGCATTTGTGTTTCAAGACTCTTGTGTGAAGGCTCCTTGCAGTCTTACCAATGTATTCTCTGTCACGCTCACCACAAGGAATTCTGTAAACTCCTGTCTCAGTGTTGGTATGACTGTGGCTCGTGAGTCAGCTAATATTCCGAATGGTTTTCGAGGTGACATCTGCAGTGTTGTTGTCACTCTGGTGGAGGGTTCGGGAAATTGGGTTGGGTACGCTACTGGTTGGAAGTACGAGTCTCTGCTTGTCTGTTGTGTTGCAAGTTAAATGGTTCTGGAAAATACTCTGTGTGTAGCATTGACAGTCAAAGATAAAACAAGAAGGCAAATCTAATTTTATAAGCTATTGTTCTAGAAATTTATGACTGGAGATACTGGAGACAGGAAAAATCCCAAAGTTTATTGTTTTTGTCATAGCGGGAGAAGAAATCCAAGTTATCCTTCTTTATCTTCAGTTTCCTATTGACAAAAAACTAAAGGGTATGTTGGATTTTGTGGATTTTAAGACATCACCGAAGCAGAGAGACTATCAGCGTAGTACGAATGTTTGGATGATTCAAAGCATAAATTCTCAAGGATAACACTGGTAAGTGAGACTTTCATTATCCAAATTCGTGTTGGTAGATGGCGTTAATTAATTAAAGGAAAAATAGTTGAACTTGGCCTATATTTCGCTGAGATCGGTGAAAACTTGTAAGGAAGTACATCTGTTCAGGAGTTGAAGTTACTGAGAAGCTAGGACACCGTATGCTTAATGAGCACTGAGATGACAGGAAACTGCACGTTCAGTGAGGATTCTAGTAAAGAAAGAAGTTATATCCAAACTGACTGACTTTATTTATATAATGATGAAGATGTTGACAGTTCTGCTTTGTAGATCCCTGCTCTTCAACACCAACTGCAACACCAACAAAATCACCACCACCACCAGTAGTAGTTCTTGTACTGGTTACACTCGCCAGTCACCATTACTACTACAACCGTCACCACCAGCAATACTAATTCGTGTTCTGGTTACAGTCACCAACCACATTCATACTTCTACCACCAACTACCACCACCTCTACCACTACCACCACTTACCATTTGTCTTATGACAAGTTAGTATTAGTGTAGTGTGACTATCAGCCACACAGGTGCTACTGGTCTAATAATTTGCTTTACTTCTGAACTGTTTCGCCTACACAACATTCTTCTTCAGTTGAATACAGAGCTGATTTTTATACTGGAGACAGTGGTAAGAGACAGGTCATTTTTAAGTTGTTCAGTCACTTAGATTTGATAACTGTTCAGTTCCCTAGACTTGATAGGCATTCAGTCGTTTAACCTTGATAATTGTTCGGTCCCCTAGCCTTGATAGGCATTCAGTCCATTAGCCTTGATAAGTGTTCGGTCCTCTAGCCTTGATAGGTATTCAGTCTAACCTTAGCCTTAATAAGTGTTATCCTCTAGCCCTAATCAGTGTTATCCTCTAGCCCTGATCTGTGTTCAGTCCCCTAGTTTTGATAGCTATTCGGTCCGAAGCCTTCATAGGTGTTCGGTCCCTAATCTTAATAGGTGTTCAGTCCCTTAACCTCGATAGTTGTTCAGTCCCATGTCCTTGATAGTTATTCAGTACTTGAGCCTTCATTAGTGTTCAGTCCCTTAGCCTAGACATATGTTCAGTCCCCTAGTCTTGATAGGTGCTCAGTCTCTTAGCATTGATAGGCGTTTAGTCTCTATCCTTGATTATTTTGTCTCTAGCCTTGACAGGTGTTTTGTCTCTAGCCTTGATAGGTGTTTTGTCTCTAGCCTTGATAGGTGTTTTGTCTCTAGCCTTGGTAGGTGTTCAGTTCCTAGTCTTGACAGGTGTTCAGTCTCCTAGCCTTGTATAGGAGTTCAGTCACTTAGCCTTCATAGGTGTTCAGTCCTCCAGCCCTGATGTGCTCAGTCCCTTAACCATGATGTGTTCAGTTCCCTAGCCCTGATAAACATTCAGTCATTAGCCTTGTTAGGTGTTCAGTCCCCTAACCTTACAGGTGTTCAGTCCCCAGCCTTGACATGTGTTCAGTCTCCTAGCCTTGACAGTTGTTCTGTCCCTTAGCCTCTATAGATGTTCATTCCTTTAACCTTGATAGTTGTTCAGTCTCGTAACTTTTATAGTTCAGTCCTCTAGCCTTGACAGGTGTTCAGTCCCTTAGCCTTGACGGGTGTTCAGTCCCTTAGCCTTGAGAGGTGTTCGGTCCCCTAGCCTTGACAGGTGTTCAGTCCCTTATCCTTGAGAGGTGTTCAGTCCCTTAGCCTTGACATGTGTTCGGTCCCCTAGCCTTGACAGGTGTACAATTTTATTATGTCATTATAGCTTTTATTGCTGCGGTTTTTATTGCCGTTCCTGTTGGTACTGTTTTAGGAAGCTTCTAAAAAAGGTGATGCGAGGATAGGTGTAGTCAAGTGACTTGGTGAAGTGTCAGCTGCACAGGTTGTGTCACCTACACAGGTTCTTGGATCATCTACACAGTGTTTTGAAGAATATTTCCGATGGGTTTGGAGTAGTTAAATGCTATGTTCAGTTCGATGGTATTGGAAGCCTCTGTGTGTGCTGCTCTGGACACCGTCCTCTTTACTTTCCGCTTTGCTGATCATTTTTACTCTATTACAGTCCATGAGATGTTACTCATTTTCCCTATGAATAACACAAACGTCGCTCTTATGTGTCTTGTATGTGCATTTGTGTTTCAAGACTCTTGTGTGAAGGCTCCTTGCAGTCTTACCAATGTATTCTCTGTTACGCTCAACACAGGGAATTCTGTAAACGCCTGTCTCAGTGTCCCCTAGCCTTGACAAGTGTACAGTCCCCTAGCCTTGACAGGTGTTTAGTCCCTTAGTCTTGACAGGTGTTCAGTCCCCTAGCCTGACATGTGTATAGTCCCCTAGCCTTGACAGGTCTTCAGTCCCCTAGCATCGACAGGCGTTCAGTCCCTTAGCCTTGACATGTGTTCAGTCCCTTAGCCTTGACAGGTTTTTCGTCCCTTAGCCTTGACATGTGTTCAGTTTCCTAGCCTTGGCAGGTGTTCAGTACCTTAGCCTTGACATGTGTTCAGTCCCCTAGCCTTGGCAGGTGTCCAGTCCCTTAGCCTTGACAGGTGTTCAGTCCCTTAGCCTTAACAGGTGTACAGTGCCCTAGCCTTGATAGGTGTTCAGTCCCTTAGCCTTGATAGGTGTTCAGTCCCTTAGCCTTGACATGTGTCCAGTCCCTTAGCGTTTATTTTTAATAAGGTTACCCAAGTATTGCACATGTGTCTTATTAAGATGTTCATACTTTTGTACTATTAATAATATGAGAGTTTGTGTTGTTGTATTTATCTGTTTTTCCATTCGTCTGTTGTTGTATTCGCCTGTTGTTACATTCCTATGTTGTTCCATTCGTCTGTTATTCTATTCGTCTGTTATTTCATTCTTCTGTTGTTCCCTTCATCTGTTACTGTATTTGTCTGTTGTTCCATTTATCTGTTGTTGTATTCGTCTTTTGTTATATTCTTCTGTTGATCCATTCAACTGTTGTATTCGTTTGTTGTTCCATTCGTCTGTTGTTGTATTCGTATGTTGTTTCGTTCATCTGTTGTTCCATTCACGTTGTGCACGAGGACAAGATATCACGTGGTGTACGAGAACAGGAGATCACGTGGTGTACGAGAACAGGAGATCACGTGGTGTATGAGAACAAGAGATCACGTGGTGTGCACGAACAAGAGATCTCGTGGTGCACGAGGATAGATCACGTAGTGTACGAGGACGAGATCACATGGTGCACGAGAACAATGATCGCTATAATTTACAGCACAATTGTGCGCACTGAAATAGATGAATGTAGTGAGTCAAACCTCACCCTTGTCAACCCTCGCCCCCATCAACTCACCCCGTCAACCCTCATCTCTATCAATCCTCACCCCATCAACCCTCACCCCATCAACCCTCACCCCATCAACCCTCACCCCATCAACCCTCACCCCCATCAGCCCTCACCCCATCAACCCTCACCCCCATCAGCCCTCACCCCATCAGCCCTCACCCCCATCAACGCTCACCCCCGTCAACCCTTAACCCCGTCAACCGTTAACTCCGTCAACCCTTAACCCCGTCAACCCTCATGCCCATAAAGCCTCACTCCCTTCAACCCTCACTCATCAACCCTCACCCCATCAACCCTCACCCCATCAACCCTCACCCCATCAACCCTCACCCCATCAACCCTCAACCCATCAACCCTCAACCCATCAACCCTCACTCGCATCAACCCTCACCCCATCAATCCTCATCCCCATCAACCCGTACCCCATCAGTCCTCACCCCATCAACTCTCACCCCATCAACTCTAACCCCGTCAATCCTCACCTCCATCAACCCTCACCCCATCAATCCTCAACCCCATCAACCCTCACCCTTATCAACCCTCACCCTCGTCAACCCTCACCCCATAAACCCTTACCTCATCGATTTCTCACCCTATAAATCTTCACCCTATCAACCTTGACCCCCATCAATCCTCACCCTTATCAACCCTCACCCTCATCAACCCTCACCCTCATCAACCCTTACCCTATCAACCCTCACCCCATCGACTTTTCACCCTATCAATCCTCACCCATCAGTCCTCACCCTGTCAACCCTCACCCTCATCAATCCTCACCCCATCAATCCTCACCCCAACAACCCTCACCCTCATCAATCCTCACCTCATCGACTCTTACCCTCATCAGCCCTCACCTCATCAACCCTCACCCCATCAACCCTCGCCCCATCAACCCTCCTCATCCCTGACCCCTCCTCCCATCACCCACCCTCCACATACTTCCCCAACACCCACCCACTACCTACTTCCCCAACACCCACCCACTATCTACTTCCCCAACACCCACCCACACCAACCCTCCACCTACTAACCCAACACAAACCCACCACCTACTTCACCCAACACTCACCCACCACCTACTTCCCCCAACACTCACCCACCACCTACTTCCCCAACACCCACCCACCACCACATACCTCCGCCAACACCCACCCACCACCAACTACCTCCGCCAACACTCACCCTCCACCAACACTATCAGCCGCGTCACTGCAGAAAGTGAGGGTAGGTAACATCCATTACTGTCACCGAGGCTCCCAAGATTCCATTTTTCACCACCATCCAAGGAAACAAATTAAGCCGGAGTGCTGCTGTTCTCAGGGTTAAGACAATAACTTAAGCTTGTGTGAATAAGGTCGACCTCAGCATCCATCAACACTGACACTCCAGCTTCATCGCTCCCTCGACCCAGGCGATATTTGCCTGCCTGTTACCTCGTATTGGATCCCAGTCTCCAGGGAAATAAGTCTTTCTCTCCTCGGGTGTGTGTTGCTCGCTCCCAGCCCAGTTTCCAGTGTGTGTGTGTGTGTGTGTGTGTGTGTGTGTGTGTGTGTGTGTGTGTGTGTGTGTGTGTGTGTGTGTGAGGTGTGTGTGTGTGTGTGTGTGTGTTGTGCGTGTGTGTGTGCGTGTGCGTGCGTGTGTGTGTGTGTGTGCGTGTGTGTGCGTGTGTGTGCGTGTGTGTACGCGTGTGTGTGTGTGTGTGTGTACGTACGTGTGTGTGCTCACCTATTTGTGGTTGCAAGGGTCGATTCACAGCTCCTGGCCCCGCCTCTTCGCTGGTCGCTACTGTATGTGTGTTTTCTCGCCTACATGTAATTGAAAGTAATGAGTCTTAGTTCCTGGCCTTGCTCTCTCATTCTCTCTCTCTCTCTCTCTCTCTCTCTCTCTCTCTCTCTCTCTCTCTCTCCCTCTCTCTCTCTCTCTCTCTCTCTCTCTCTCACACACACACACACACACACACACACGGTGAATCTAGTCACGGTCAGTTAAGTATTGGCCGGACAATTGACTCGACCTCTTCAAGTACAACTAAGCGAGTACACGCTTGGAGAAAAAAAAAATATGGGCTTAACTATAGAGAAATATCTCACCCAATATGTTAAATACCTCTATGTTAGGTCTCTAACATATTGACCCTAAGTGAATCACAGGAAGGATAGAATACGAAGTATTTATAGCAGTTAACAACCATTGCTTATTATCATTGTTTAACCCCACTGACATGAGAGCACCATCATAAACAGAGGATCAAAAGGCTATGAATGATCAAACAGACTATGAATGTGAAGTCTGTTAAATACAGCCCCTCAGGAGGAGTACCTTGATGCTGTTGAAAGCTTTTTGGTTCAAACAATTGGAGCTATCTTCCCCTACCTTGGATCAGACGTAAGTACCTGCCCCTCCCCAGACATTTTATGACCCATAAAGATTTAGCTCTTCACCGTGAATGTATTAATCATAAGATTATTAGCTGCAGCACAAGGAGACGCATCTCTCTTGGCAAGACTCTCAAGTTATGACGAGCACTTATAACTAAATGTAGAGGGAAATAAACAAATTCCTCCAACTCAGAACCGTGAGTGAATCTCCAAGAGAAGCCAGACTTCACCTGCGTAAACTGAACAAAGTGGCTCTATATCCATAGCAGAGTGAAAATTATGGTTAAGTATTTAGTAATAAATCTGAATAATGAAGATAACCTGCTTATAAAAAGTGACATGTCACCTTGCAAAAATCCTAACTTAAGATTTTCTTTAACATAATAAAGCCGGGCACAGACCCTAAACTGAGAAGGGGAACAAAAACTTTAAACTACTTCTTTCGAGATTTGCTACTTGTAGAGGGACTGAACTTTGACACAACACATGCAAGGGGACAAGACAACATTACCATTAATTCTTATAAAACCCTCCTGAGAAAACTATTTTTCAAAGGCTTCGTTTAAACGTTGGTCTCAGTAGAGCAGCTGAACTCTTGGAAAATATTAAGGATTGACGATACCCAGAAGTTGTAGGTTAAGATGAAGACCTGACTTTTACTTACATCTTGGAAAGTAACACACAAAAATCTTAGAGAGTAATATCTAAGATATACCGGGTGGATCGGAAAGCCAGCAGACGGCCTCGGTCATATGACCGAAAGCAGCACGGAGTGAGTCCTTATGTGGATAAAACCCATATCAGTAATTTTTTCAATTTCTCCTGAGAGGTAATAATTGAAAAGATGAAGCATTAACCTACTCACCAGCTTTCCTGAAAGCAACTTTTGCAAAGTAATGGAATTTTAAGATTCATTACAAAGCAACTCAGATTCAGGAGTGAAAAATCTGCTCCAGAAACCCAATGCAATCATACGGCAGACTCAGGAAGATCAAGAAAACAAGAGAAGCCTAGGGAGGTTGTATTTTGCTGGACTTTACACACAGATTTTTGCAACAGTACCGAGCATGAAAACTATTACACATATTAAGAACAGGTAGGCGGCCAGAGAAACGGGAAAGATTATCCGAACAGACGAATGAAATCTTCGGGGTCCCTTGAGGGTTAATCCTGAGTCACGTGCTCTTCCTGGAATATGTCATTGATCTTTCATCATTAGGAAAGCATACATGTGTACGTTCCCAGACAATGCTAAGCTAATTAGACCGCAAGAGAAGAATACTGTAAAAGCCTGCAAGACAATGTGAACAGGTACTGTCAACAAATGTGGTTGTATTGCTCGTTGCGGGGAGAGGCTTCACTTACACGTGGAAAGACATTGGTCAACTCTGTCGGTATTGTTCCTAATATCCGAGGCCACATGTTTTAAAGATGGCTCCTTCGTATACAGTTCTTGACATTAATGGTTAGATCATCATTCTCTTATTTATAAACTGCAATGAGATTTTAATGTACGGGTGTATAATTTTTAGCTGCTTTCCTGTTTAAATCAGTGACATTATATTCTTCTGCAACTTCTTTCTGTTTTAGTTGCTTCGACTAGTAGAGGCTATTAGCGTCGGTCTTTGCTTAAATTGGACACGATCAGGAAAGAATACTTAAAACCCTAAAAAAAGGGCTAACGTAAACTCTCAGTGTATATTCACCGAGACATACACCTGTATACACGACCGTCTGAGGCAGTTTCACACATTTCTCCTGAATTATAATCATAATGCTTGTAAGAGGAAAATTAATTAATCTAAAGTATGCACTTATATTAAGACTAACAGGATAAAGTGTGCTCACTGGAATTCTGAAATTCTCGCCTAGAGTCGACACTAATCAGCGCCATCTGTTTTGTGCGGATCGAAACTCTTACCAAGCACATATGACACTCTGTTATATGTGTGTGTGTGTGTGTGTGTGTAGTTACATCTGCTCGTGCACAGCACAGTTGTGCGTAGTGCAGCTATGACGCCATTAACTATAAAGGCCCAGCATTACCAAGCAGGTACAAGAACTATTAATTAAGTTTCGTTTGAAAATCATTTACTCTCGGCAAGGCCCTGGCTCACCATGTTGTTACTGGATACTTGGTTTTACAACGTTGTTAGATAGTGGCCAGCGTAGTGCTTGACCGGGGCTCGTGCCCACTCGCACACGCTCGATCTTGCTTGCCATTGAACTCAGTTGCTCTTGCTTGCCAATGGTCTCTCTCTCTCTCTCCCCCTTGCTTGCCAATGCTATCTCTTCACTCTCTCTCTCTGTTTCTCTCTCTCTCCCTATCTCTATTTCTCTCTCTCTCTCTCTTTCTCTCTCTCTCTCTCTCTCTCTCTCTCTCTCTCTCTCTCTCTCTCTCTCTCTCTCTCTCTCTCTCTCTCTCATACTCAAGAATACCAAGACTGTAGTACTATTGGGACCAAGGTTCTGAGCCAGGCTGTAACAATGTTCTATGGTATTTTAAGAGCTTGACTTCAATCGCTGAGACCGTGCAAACTCTTCTAGTTGGCTACCAGTTTGCCAAAAATTCACATGTATTCATAAGTACATGGCAGAAATGTAAAGTCGTCTACGGGGGCTATCGCATGTAGCTTATTCAACAGTTAGTCGATATTTTACATTAGAAATAAGAAGCTATATACAAGAAGGGAATTTCTATCATTTCGAAGATGGACTGTCTATTATTTTCAGATGGTTGAGGCATGGAAAGTAAAGCAGAAGTCTCTCATGCAGTGTGTGTGTGTGTGTGTGTGTGTGTGTGTGTGTGTGTGTGTGTGTGTGTGTGTGTGTGCTCTTTGTTTTGATGGCGACTAATGGAAGAATGTCATTAGAGTTTTGGGCTCTAAAAGGCAATTGGTGAGGAATCTCTTCTTTGGTTTCTGCAAGCGGGAGCTCATTTGTGGCACTCGTTTTCCTCGACGAAACTGTCTCACGGTGGGATTATTGTCTTTCCCCTAAAAGGAGTTGCCTTTATAAGGGTGAAGGGGTTTTGATAAAGGAGATTAAAGCTATCATTTTCTTAATATGATTAAAGCTGATTACACCGCATTGCACCGGCGCTGAATGACTGCAATAATGAACAGATGTATTTCACTGACCACGCAATCCAAGAGAGGCATCCCCGTATCTCATAAGCCCAGCCCACTCCACAAAGGGAGTTTAAGGTAGTCATAAAACTTGTACCCACGAACAAGTGGTATTGATCAATAACAACACTGCGACTAGTCAAGGAGTCGAACCCATGTTGCTTTGGGGGTGCCTCATGGTGGGCGAAAACTCATGACGCCTTAATCCACGGGACCACACAATCCTTACGAATAACGCATCCAGCAGAACTGGATGTTGTACTCGCTACCCAAGGACATAAGGTGGTGTGGATGACTCTAGGCAAATTTCATTCTACTTCCTGTTTGGTGTACTAGTACAACGAGCATTATTTTTTATTATTGTACCCACGAACACGTAGTATTGACTAGTCGCAGTATTGTTATTGATCAATACCACCATGAGGCAGACCAAAGCAGCATGTCACAGTGTTGTTATTGATATATATATATATATATATATATATATATATATATATATATATATATATATATATATATCTGGCAGGACGGTAGTACTTCCCTGGGTGGTTGCTGTCTACCAACCTACTACCTATATATATATATATATATATATATATATATATATATATATATATATATATATATATATATATATATATATATATATATATATATAGGTAGTAGGTTGGTAGACAGCAACCACCCAGGGAAGTACTACCGTCCTGCCAGATGACTGTGAAACAAAAACCTGTAACTGTTTTGCATGATGGTAGGATTACTGGTTTCTTTTTCTGTCTCATAAACACGCTAGATTACAGGGATATCTTGCTACTCCTACTTACACTTTGGTCACACTTCACAGACACGCACATGCATATATATATACATACATCTAGGTTTTTCTCCTTTTTCTAAATAGCTCTTGTTCTTCTTTATTTCTTCTATTGTCCATGGGGAAGTGGGGAAGTGGAAAAGAATCTTTCCTCCGTAAGCCATGCGTGTCGTATGAGGCGACTAAAATGCCGGGAGCAATGGGCTAGTAACCCCTTCTCCTGTAGACATTTACTAAAAAAGAGAAGAAGAAAAACTTTATAAAACTGGGATGCTTAAATGTGCGTGGATGTAGTGCGGATGACAAGAAACAGATGATTGCTGATGTTATGAATGAAAAGAAGTTGGATGTCCTGGCCCTAAGCGAAACAAAGCTGAAGGGGGTAGGAGAGTTTCAGTGGGGGGAAATAAATGGGATTAAATCTGGAGTATCTGAGAGAGTTAGAGCAAAGGAAGGGGTAGCAGTAATGTTAAATGATCAGTTATGGAAGGAGAAAAGAGAATATGAATGTGTAAATTCAAGAATTATGTGGATTAAAGTAAAGGTTGGATGCGAGAAGTGGGTCATAATAAGCGTGTATGCACCTGGAGAAGAGAGGAATGCATGTATAGGAGTGAATGTATAGGAGCCTTTGAACCAAGTGAGAGAGTAATTGTGGTAGGGGACCTGAATGCTAAAGTAGGAGAAACTTTTAGAGAGGGTGTGGTAGGTAAGTTTGGGGTGCAAGGTGTAAATGATAATGGGAGCCCTTTGATTGAACTTTGTATAGAAAGGGGTTTAGTTATAGGTAGACATTTTTTAAGAAAAAATGGATAAATAAGTATACAAGATATAATGTAGGGCAAAATGACAGTAGTTTGTTGGATTATGTATTGGTAGATAAAAGACTGTTGAGTAGACTTCAGGATGTACATGTTTATAGAGGGGCCACAGATATATCAGATCACTTTCTAGGTGTAGCTACACTGAGAGTAAAAGGTAGATGGGATACAAGGAGAATAGAAGCATCAGGGAAGAGAGAGGTGAAGGTTTATAAACTAAAAGAGGAGGCAGTTAGGGTAAGATATAAACAGCTATTGGAGGATAGAGGGGCTAATGAGAGCATAGGCAATGGGGTCGAAGAGGTATGGGGTAGGTTTAAAAATGTAGTGTTAGAGTGTTCAGCAGAAGTTTGTGGTTACAGGAAAGTGGGTGCAGGAGGGAAGAGGAGCGATTGGTGGAATGATGATGTAAAGAGAGTAGTAAGGGAGAAAAAGTTAGCATATGAGAAGCTTTTACAAAGTAGAAGTGATGCAAGGAGGGAAGAGTATATGGAGAAAAAGAGAGAGGTTAAGAGAGTGGTGAAGCAATGTAATAAGAGAACAAATGAGAGAGTGGGTGAGATGTTATCAACAAATTTTGTTGAAAATAAGAAAAAGTTTTGGAGTGAGATTAACAAGTTAAGAAAGCCTAGAGAACAAATGGATTTGTCAGTTAAAAATAGGAGAGGAGAGTTATTAAATGGAGAGTTAGAGGTATTGGGAAGATGGAGGGAATATTTTGAGGAATTGTTAAATGTTGATGAAGATAGGGAAGCTGTGATTTCGTGTATAGGGCAAGGAGGAATAACATCTTGTAGGAGTGAGGAAGAGCCAGTTGTGAGTGTGGGGGAAGTTCGTGAGGCAGTAGGTAAAATGAAAGGGGGTAAGGCAGCCGGGATTGATGGGATAAAGATAGAAATGTTAAAAGCAGGTGGGGATATAGTTTTGGAGTGGTTGGTGCAATTATTTAATAAATGTATGGAAGAGGGTAAGGTACCTAGGGATTGGCAGAGAGCATGCATAGTTCCTTTGTATAAAGGCAAAGGGGATAAAAGAGAGTGCAAAAATTATAGGGGGATAAGTCTGTTGAGTGTACCTGGTAAAGTGTATGGTAGAGTTATAATTGAAAGAATTAAGAGTAAGACGGAGAATAGGATAGCAGATGAACAAGGAGGCTTTAGGAAAGGTAGGGGGTGTGTGGACCAGGTGTTTACAGTGAAACATATAAGTGAACAGTATTTAGATAAGGCTAAAGAGGTCTTTGTGGCATTTATGGATTTGGAAAAGGCGTATGACAGGGTGGATAGGGGGGCAATGTGGCAGATGTTGCAAGTGTATGGTGTAGGAGGTAGGTTACTGAAAGCAGTGAAGAGTTTTTACGAGGATAGTGAGGCTCAAGTTAGAGTATGTAGGAAAGAGGGAAATTTTTTCCCAGTAAAAGTAGGCCTTAGACAAGGATGTGTGATGTCACCGTGGTTGTTTAATATATTTATAGATGGGGTTGTAAGGGAAGTAAATGCGAGGGTCTTGGCAAGAGGCGTGGAGTTAAAAGATAAAGAATCACACACAAAGTGGGAGTTGTCACAGCTGCTCTTTGCTGATGACACTGTGCTCTTGGGAGATTCTGAAGAGAAGTTGCAGAGATTGGTGGATGAATTTGGTAGGGTGTGCAAAAGAAGAAAATTAAAGGTGAATACAGGAAAGAGTAAGGTTATGAGGATAAAAAGATTAGGTGATGAAAGATTGAATATCAGATTGGAGGGAGAGAGTATGGAGGAGGTGAACGTATTCAGATATTTGGGAGTGGACGTGTCAGCGGATGGGTCTATGAAAGATGAGGTGAATCATAGAATTGATGAGGGAAAAAGAGTGAGTGGTGCACTTAGGAGTCTGTGGAGACAAAGAACTTTGTCCTTGGAGGCAAAGAGGGGAATGTATGAGAGTATAGTTTTACCAACGCTCTTATATGGGTGTGAAGCGTGGGTGATGAATGTTGCAGCGAGGAGAAGGCTGGAGGCAGTGGAGATGTCATGTCTGAGGGCAATGTGTGGTGTGAATATAATGCAGAGAATTCGTAGTTTGGAAGTTAGGAGGAGGTGCGGGATTACCAAAACTGTCGTCCAGAGGGCTGAGGAAGGGTTGTTGAGGTGGTTCGGACATGTAGAGAGAATGGAGCGAAACAGAATGACTTCAAGAGTGTATCAGTCTGTAGTGGAAGGAAGGCGGGGTAGGGGTCGGCCTAGGAAAGGTTGGAGGGAGGGGGTAAAGGAGGTTTTGTGTGCGAGGGGCTTGGACTTCCAGCAGGCATGCATGAGCGTGTTTGATAGGAGTGAATGGAGACAAATGGTTTTTAATACTTGACGTGCTGTTGGAGTGTGAGCAAAGTAACATTTATGAAGGGATTCAGGGAAACCGGCAGGCCGGACTTGAGTCCTGGAGATGGGAAGTACAGTGCCTGCACTCTGAAGGAGGGGTGTTAATGTTGCAGTTTAAAAACTGTAGTGTAAAGCACCCTTCTGGCAAGACAGTGATGGAGTGAATGATGGTGAAAGTTTTTCTTTTTCGGGCCACCCTGCCTTGGTGGGAATCGGCCAGTGTGATAATAAAAAATAAAATATATATATATATATATATATATATATATATATATATATTTTTTTTTTATATAGGATGGGGTCCACCTCTGGTGTAAATTGTGGGACCCATAGCCTCGGAGAAGTGGATAAAAAGGCTTCAAGGAAGAATATTTGGATTTCTTCCTGAAGCCATTTGAATATTCCACTTCCCCTACCACCCCATCTTTTAAACTATTTTTTTTACCAATAGGAATATTTTATTACATAATATGGCACAGAAGATTTAAGAGATACATTGTTGATATAAAGATGGCATATATATATATATATATATATATATATATATATATATATATATATATATATATATATATATATATATATATATATATATATATATATGTGTGTGTGTGTGTGTGTGTGTGTGTGTGTGTGTGTGTGTGTGTGTGTGTGTGTGTGTGTGTCATGCCGAATAAGTAAAACTGATCAATTAACAAGAACTCATTTAAAATTAAGTCCTTTCTAAAATTTTCTCTTACACGTTTAAAGATATATATATATATATATATATTCATTTAGGTTAATGTAAAAGTTAATAATTTTGTACCAAAAGAACCTTAGAAAACTTATCTAACCTTATTATAACACGTGCAATATAATTTAGCCTAATCCAACTAAATATATTTTAGATAAATTTACTATAATTGGAACACTGACCGCGCACACCCTCTTTACCCTCTTCATCCCTCTCTCCCCACCTCCCAGTTCCCTCTCTGCCCTTCTCTCCCTCTCCCTTTTTTTTTTTCTCTCTTTCTCTCCTTGTCTACCTTTCTCCCTCTTTACCTTTCCCTCTATCCATCGCTCTCCCTCCTTCTCCTCTATCTCTCTCTCTTTCTATCTTTCTACCCCTCTCGTTCTCTCTAGCTCTCTCCCCCTTACACACACCTTCCATTCATCTTCCTTTTCTCCTCCCCCCTCCCCCCTGGCTTCCCCTCTCTTCCCTCTCATCATCCCTAACCTTCTCCTTACCATTCTCTCTCCATCTCTCTCACACACAAGCCCCCTTCTGTGGTAAAAAAAAAAAGGGTAACCCAAGAGGGCAGAGACCCAGGGGTCCGGAGGTCGAACCCAGGAGAGAGGAACCTGGGAGGGAAGATTAGAATTTAGAGCTCAAAAAAAGAGAGGAAGAGTGGGGAAGGAAGCTAGCAGAGCTCGGCAGGGAAATGGAGGAGAAGATAGCTGAAGAAAGCAGGAAGTGGGGACTACAAGTCTTAGCAGCAGAGGATAAGGTAAAATGCTTAGAAGAGGAGCTAAAAAACCTGAAACAGGCAAGAGAGACAAATGACAGTACAGACATGACATCAGAAACTTCCATACCAGTCACAGACGAGGGAACTGTAGGGATTCAGGAAAAGAAGAGCACAGGAAGATCAGATGAGAAGCCTGAGGACAATGAAGGAGACATGACATATGCAGAGAGACTAACAGTGGCAGGGAACAGCTGAGCAGGGAAGTCAGTCCACTGAGCATAGGGGCTGCAGCAAGGGCAGGGATTGAAGGCAGGAACGTTTCGATGGAAGGAATTAAAATACATCGGAGGATGCAAAGAGAGATTCAGTGGGAGGAGGAGAGGGAAAGGTCAGTGTTTATCTATGGGCTCCAAGAAGACGAAGGGGAAACCTATGATGAAAGAAACCAGGGGGAGAAGATAGTGATCGAAGGTATCATGAAAGTAATAGATGAGGGAAACATGACTCAGGTGGCAAATTTTCGGAGAATTGGGTGATTTGCAAGGGAAATGGGGGGGGGGAGTTTCTGAAAGGCAGCTTAATTCCTTCAAAGAAAAGCTGTGGCTGTTTGAAACAGAGTCAGAGCAGGGAAATAGAATTAATTTGGCAGAAGATTGAGCCTTACATTGGAAGAGGAAGTAAGAGAGCCGAGGAAGACCATGAAGGAAATAAGAGGGAGGTTAGCAGAGGCAGAAACAGTGAAGGAAGAAGAGGGAGCACTAGAGTTTGGAGGAAAGTCATTGGTAGTGATGCTCATGGAAGACAGGGAATTTAAGGAGGTGATAAGAGAGAGAGCAATGAAAATTATAATAACAAAGAAATCTGAAAGGAAAGGCAATGGGAAGGAGAGACAGAGGTCACTGGTGATCCATGGACTTTAGAAAGCTGAAGGATATCCAAATAGAAGATGGGAAGATGAAAAGCCTGAGATTAAAGAGATCACCAGAGCATATATAGCAGGAGAAGAGATAAGGCAGACGACACATTTTCAGAGGACTGGAAGGTTTTCCCGCGGTAAACAACGCCCAATCAAATTAACATTCTGGACCATATATCCCAGAAAAGAATTCTACCAAAAAAAAAAAAAATCCTAATGAAGAGACAGAGAAAAGCAACAGACGAGGGGTCAGGAGTGAGCACCCAAACTCAGAGAAGTCATCCAGACGCCATTCCAACACCTTCCTCAGTGGGCCCAATACAGGGCCAGGACCCACTACCCCAGCATCTCCAAAACACCTCTTTAAGGGGGGCTCCTTGTTACGGTAAAGAGGCTATCGGTCTGAGGAATTGGACCTCTTGATCTTCTTCCTCTGACCGAAACTAATTACCCCCAATCCCCCCTTCCCTATCTACTCCTCTTCTTTTTTCCCCCCTTCCCTATCTACTCCTCTTCTTTTTTCCCCCTTTCCTCCCCTTTCACAACCCTACCCTTTTTCACCATCCTGTTTGTGGCCTCTGTGGTCCTCCCCTCTGGCATTACGATTTCTAGGTGAGAGGTGGTGTGCTGGGGTTCATCCCACTCCATGAGGTCCCTCAGGGGTGGTGTGGCTTGCCATGGAATCCGAATTGTCTGAGAGTGTGCTGCTCCCTTCCCAGATTTCTGGGACGTGGGTGAGGTGTCCTTTGGATGATGGGTGTATCTCCGGAAGCTGCCTGTCAGTTCTGGGAGGTGACAGCCAATGGAGGTATGCTTTGTGGTGGGTTTCCAGCCACCCTTTCTTTGTCAGCCAAGGTAGCTTGGTAGATGTCAGGCTGCTATCCCAGAGCGCTGGTTTACTGATGCAAAGGATAGGGTATGGCATGGGGTTCCACACTGCATCTGCACTGCCAGTGGGCTCGAGGCCCTCTCGGATGAGGGGAGGAGCTTTCAGCCCCTCCATGCCTCCTAGAGACTGTCCCTCCATTGTCCATCTTTTTATTCTTTCCTTCTTTCTTTTTTTTTAAAATAACAAGAAGATATCACAGAAGATGCACCTATTATTATGGGGTCTTTGCCCAGTGAAACCCTTCCTCCTCTCAGGCCCCATTCTGATCCCACACCCTGTTTTGACCCGGCTTTGTTATTGGACCATTCTCTCTACTCTTCTCATACCCCTGTACCTTCTGTGGGTGACACTTCGTCACCAGCTTCAGGTGCTGCGGCGACACGTTGCCGCTGCTTCTAGCATGCCTTTCATAATGCGTCTGGCTTTCCGGAAAACGGTGCGGCAGTTTTCGGATTGCCCACCTCCCTCAGGTCAGGCCAGCTGTGGTTCTACTCCTGAATGTCCAAGACAACCTACTGACGACAGATCATCAATGCTCACTCGAAAACGACCTAAGCGACGCCCACTACCTTTGCGTAATGGGCTAAGAAGTATGCAATGGACAAAATTACAGCCATAGTGTGGGGCCCTCACACTCCTTAAGATAATGGATCTCTCATTCATTACGATTGAGAGACGGGAGGGCCATCGAGGTTGGAGGTCTTCAGGCTACCCGAGCATTTGGGACCTCCAACCTCAATGGCCCTCCCGCCTCTCAGTCCCTCTGCATCTATATCTTCCGGGGTCGCCTCAGTTTCTAATTCTTTTGCAGTTTTATCCTCTGACACTCCTAACTCCACACCACTTCCTACTTCTTCATCTTGCTCACTTGCTTCTCCATCTACAAGACCTCGCAGACCTACACTTTCTTCGCGTCCATCACGTGCACAGATATCTTCTAGTTTGGAGCCTAGTTCTCACCCCCTTTCCAGCTCTCACACGAAGGTAGAGGTTCACTCCCCATGTGTAGTCCTCTCTTCCCCTGTTCCTCCCATGTCTTCCTCCATAGTTACCCTTCAACCTCCTTCCTCTCCTGTTACACTACAGGCCTCTTCTACCTCCAAGTTCATACTCCCTGCCCCCCTCAGACCTCTTTGGTTGCCTCCGTAGTTACTCTGACCTTTACTTGCCATACCTGTCTTGTTTCTGACATCATGGCATCATCGGCTTCCTTAACAACTAAGACATAAGATGCTATCTCCTGCTATATTGTGGAGACGACACCCCCGATGGACACCAATGCGCCTCCTTCTACCCCTTCTATTTCACGACCTTCACAACAGTCTATTCTTCCGCGACATTCAAATTCTTCCTTGCTTACATGCTTACTGTTACCCCTACATGTTGACTTTACAGATCCTAAAAGCCCATAGGCTTTATCGTTTCTTATTGTTACCAATTTTATTCCCATTCCTAATGTCGTTTTACAGAATATTCTTGGTCTTAGGGGCAATCGAGGAGAACTCCAAGTGTTGCTCTCCCAGTTGTCCCCAGTATGTGTTGGGTTGCAAGAACCCAAAATTCGCTCTGCTATCATCTTCCCCGTTTCGGGGCAGATCCTTTACCAGACGAATCATTTAATGAAAACATGCTTCTTGTGCGCATCGATATACTGTATCAACAAGTTTTTATTTGTTCCCTGCTGCATTATACTGCAGCTCATATTTATTTTCACAGATGGTTTACAGTTTGCTCTCTTTATCTTTCTCCCTCCAGTGCATTCTGTATCTCTGATACTGCATTTTTAATTTCTTCTGTACCACTGCCCATCTTATTGTTGGGTGATTTTAATGCTCACCATCACCTGTGGAGAGGGTCCCACTGCGACTCTCGTGGTGATCAGTTGGAGACTCTTCTCGCTTCTCATCTTCATCATGTTTTAAATATGGGTGCTCGTACCCATTTTCACTCTTGCACTCAGTCTCTCTCTTGTACTGATCTTTCCATCTGTTCCTCGCCCATTTCACTTGATTTCATATGATCTGTTTTTTCAGATTTACATGATAGTGATCACTTTCCTATCCTTCTTACCTCTGCTACATATACCCGACCATTTCGTAGCACTCATGTAACTTTTACTCTTCTAGAATTAGAGTCCACGCTTTCCATTTGCCGGCCATTGGCACTGGGACTTGATAGCCACATCAGTATGCTACAACATCTCCATTCTACGGCCTTTCCCGTTCTTTTAAGTCTTTTCATTCTAATTTGAGAGCGAGGGGTCCTCCTTCAACACTGGAAATCAGCTATTGTACTTCCATTTCCCATACTGGGCGCCTTTGGGTTTGACACCTCTCACTATCGTCCCAATGTCCTGACCAGTGTGGTCTGCAAGGTGATGGAACGATTGGTGAGTAGACGTCTGATGTGGTTCTCAGAGACACACACTAGCCTTTCCCCTCGCCAATATGGCTTTCGCAAAGGCCGCTCTACTCTAGACCCTGTGCTCCACTTAGATACGTATATTTGAAATGCCTTCGCTAACAACCACTCTGTCTAGAGGTCGTTTTTGATCTAGAGAAGGCATATGACACCACTTGAAGGTATAACATTCAAGCTCAAACTCACTCCTTAGGCCTCTGCAGTAATCTACCAAACTTCATCGCTGCTCGATTGTCCGTATTGGTTCCTCGCTTTCCTCGGACTTTATACAAGCTGAAGGAGTCCCACAAGGTTGTGTCCTCAGCACTACTCTTTTTCTCTTAGCTATAAATGACCTACCTTCCGTTCTTCCTTCGCATATTTGGCCGTCACTTTATGTTGATGACTTTGCTATAGCTTACTCGGGCGCTGACTGTCGACTAGTATCAGCTTCCTTTCAGGTTGTGATAGACCGAGTCTCCCATTGGACCACTTCTCATGGCTTTAAATTTTCTAGTATGAAAACCCGATTCATTACCTTCACTAGACGTCTGCTTATTCCGGATACTCCCTTGTACTTACACGGTTCAGGTATTCCGGCATGTGATACGGTCAAGTTTCTGGGCCTGCTCTTTGATCCCCGGCTGACGCGGAGACCTCACATTTCTTGGTTAAAGACAACTTGCCATACCCGTGGTATGGTTTAACTTGCCATAGTCGACTAAATCTCCTTAAGGTTCTCGCATATCGTTCATAGGGAGCAGATCGTTGCACTCTCCTCCGTTTGCATTTAACCCTAGTCTTGTCCAAGCTAGATTATGGTGACCAAATCTATTCCCCCAGCTCTGTCTAAGTTAGATCCCATTCATCACCAAGGTCTCCGTCTGTGCCTTGGTGCCTTTCGTTCGTCCCCTGTTAAGAGCCTCAATGCAGAAGCGAATATTCCATCCTTGTCTGATCGCCGTGATGCTCATTGCTTCGCTATTATGTTCGATCTCATAACCTCTACAATCCTTCCGTATATAGGATAGTCACTGATGTTAGTAGACGTTCTTTATTTGTTCCTCGCCCCTGTTTTATAATAATAATAATATCTTTATTTACTACAAGTACATGTACATGGTATACAGGCCTAGCTGACAACAATGACATACTACTATATAGAAAGCCCCTTGTTATGCTCCGCATGTCGGGCAAATTAGGTCAGTGTCCCAGGATGCGACCCACACCAGTCGACTAACACCCAGGTACCCATTTTACTGATGGGGAACATAGACAACAGGTGGAAAGAAACACGCCCAATGTTTCTACTCTGGCTGGGAATCGAACCCAGGCCCTCGCCGTGTGAAGCGAGAGCGTTAGCCACCAGGTCACCAGTTTACTTCATCCCTTTCTCTCCGCCTACATTCGCTCTTTTCTTCTCTTCAGTTACCACATTTCTATGTTCATGTAGTATCTCACTTCCCCCTTGGGAAGTTCCAGCTGTTCGTATCTGTTCTTTCCCACTGCCATGCGCGACAGCCCAACTATCTATGGTGGCTTCCCGGTCTCTTTTCTTGACCACTTCTGCTCTCATTCTTATGCAGTCGCAATGTACACTAATGGTTCTACGTCTTCTGACGGCGTCGGATTTGCAGCAGTGTTTCCAGACAGTGTCATGTGATGGCATTTATTATCCTCGGCTAGCATTTTTACGGCTGAATTGGATGCCATTCTTGTAGCACTTATCCGTATTGCATCTATGCCTGTGTCATCATTTGTGGTCGTTTCAGACTCCCTTAGTGCTTTACAGGTTATACGGAAATTTGACACACCTCACCCCCTACTTCTTCGTATACAACTTTCGTTATGCCATATCTCTAGCAAACACAAAAATATTGTTTTTTGTTGGGTTCCTGGTCATGTTGACGTACAGGGCAATGAACAGGCAGACACTGCTGCGCGGTCAGCAGTACATGACCTCCCAGTTTCATATAGAGGTGTTCCATTCACTGACTATTTTGCTGTAATTGTTACCCGCCTTCGCACCCGTTGGCAACAACGTTGGTTTGATCTGCTCCATAACAAACTTCATTTTATTAAACCGAGTATAGGTTTCTTGCCATCTTCTTGTCATCAATGTCAAGGTTGGAAGACTACTCTTTCCCGTCTTCGCATCGGCCACACTCATCTTACTTACGGGTATCTCATGGAGAGGCGCCCTGTTCCTCTCTCTGAGAAGTGTCAAGTTCCAGTATCTGTTAGCCACATTCTGTTGGAGTGCTCACTCTATCAATGAGCACGCAGAATTTACTTCTAACGTCGTCTCCGTTTTGCTGCCCTTTTTTTTTACCTTCCCTTCTTGCTGATGAATCCTCCTTGAATCCAGACTTGTTGACTCTTTGGCAGCAACTGATTTACTACACAAACTCTGATGATAATGCCTCTAGCACTCTTAGTCCTTTCTACTTTAACTTCTTGCTACCCTCTATCCCTGCACTTTCCACCGCCCTGCTGCACTATATAACCTAATAATCATCCCTCTCCCTCTTGCTACCCATTACCCCTGCATCATTCCCTGTCCTGCTTTGCTGTATAACCCTTGTGGTTTAGTGCTTCTTTTGATTATAATATAACAACCTCTGAAGCACCAGCCCCAAAAAGCCTTTCCTTGCCAACTGGCAAATCTAAGAGTAGCCTTTTAAAGAATCTCAACACATAGTCATTCTGGATTTTTACACAACATGCATCAGTACAGAACCCGCGCAACGGTGTATGTCCCTAGTGGGTTTAGCGCTTGGAAAAGCATTTTAATTAAGGAGCTGGAAGAAGTGCAGCAGCATGCAACGAGGCTTATTCCTGAGCTAATGTGCATGAGCTACGAGGAGAGCTAACATAATTGAATCGAAAGACATTGGAGGACAAAAGATCCAAGTACACATACTAAATATTCAGAAGAAATGATAATGTATACAGTGAGAGGCTGTTAAAGAGACGATATACGGGAACTCAAGGACACAGCTGGAAGCTAATGACACAGATGAGTCACATGGATGCCATGACTTATTTCTTCAGTCTCAGAGTGGTCGGAAAATGGAATGCTCTCGATGGGAGAGTGGAGGAGGCAGGCTCCAACGAGGCAACAACAACAAAAAAAAATGAATCTGGCAAGTGGCGGAACCTGGACCTGAGAATCGACCACTGAACTCACATATAGGTGAGTGAAAATAGGGGAGTACTCTGTCTTTCTCTCTCTCTCTCTCTCTCTCTCTCTCTCTCTCTCTCTCTCCCAAACACACACACACACACACACACTAGTACACAGTACATCTTCTAAGGACACACAACACCGCATATGCACATAAGTAAAAGCATTTGAGCCGTAAAGATAAAGATGGAATTAAAAAACTTAAGTTATCTTTATATTTGTTAATTATAGTATTCTGTGTAGTGCAAAAATATAAAAGAAAAATAGTTTAAACATCAGAATGAATCTTAACATTTGTTGAATTTAAACTATAACAAAAAATGTATAGTAAATAATTCCCCAATCCTCCCCAGATTAAATACTGGAACATCCTAACCTGAATAAATACTGGAACATCCTAACCTGAATAAATACTGGAACATTCTAACCTGAATAAATACTGGAACATCCTAACCTGAATAAATACTGGAACATCCTAACCTGAATAAATACTGGAACATCCTAACCTGAATAAATACTGGAACATCCTAACCTGAATAAATACTGGAACATCCTAACCTGAATAAATACTGGAACATCCTAACCTGAATAAATACTGGAACATCCTAACCTGAATAAATACTGGAACATCCTAACCTGAATAAATACTGGAACATCCTAACCTGAATAAATACTGGAACATTCTAACCTGAATAAATACTGGAACATCCTAACCTGAATAAATACTGGAACATCCTAACCTGAATAAATACTGGAACATCCTAACCTGAATAAATACTGGAACATCCTAACCTGCATAAATACTGGAACATCCTAACCTGAATAAATACTGGAACATCCTAACCTGAATAAATACTGGAACATCCTAACCTGAATAAATACTGGAACATCCTAACCTGAATAAATACTGGAACATCCTAACCTGAATAAATACTGGAACATCCTAACCTGAATAAATACTGGAACATCCTAACCTGAATAAATACTGGAACATCCTAACCTGAATAAATACTGGAACTTCCTAACCTGAATAAATACTGGAACATCCTAACCTGAATAAATACTGGAACATCCTAACCTGAATTAATACTGAGACTCCTTCCATGCAAGACTAAACAATAACACTTTCTCCCCAGACTGAATAGTAAAAAAAAAAACCTCCCCAGAATTAACAATAAAAATCTCTCCCCAGACTAAATACTGGCACCCCCTTTTCTGTGTTAAATACTGGCACCCCTTGCCAGCCAATTAGTGGCGCCCCCTCCCCGACTAAAAACTGGCACCCTCTTCCCAGACTAAATAATGTGGGAGTTAATTATAATTCTTCCCATCTCCTCCCCGAATGTCCGCAAATATATACAGTACAGTAGTAAAACAACCACAGAGGGGAGGTGAATGACAGTTCTAGGCCTTTCGTGTTGCAGCCAACACTTTTTCAGGAGCTTGCAATGGTGAAAAGGAGATGGAGATCAGCCCAGGTAAGACACACTTACTTGGGCTGATCGTGTTGGCTGCAACACGGAAGGCCTAGAGCTGTCATTCAACTTTCTCATGTGGTTGTTTTGCGTCTGTTATCGCTCGTCTGCGATTATTGCACATATTACAGTACCTGAAACTATCGTTGCTACAAAACTTTAAACGGCAGACCTGTTAGTCATACTGAAATTCTTCTTACATCAAAATTATAAGCCAGTCTTCTCCATCACACACACTCAGCGTGACTAAACATTTTCTGGGGACGAGCTGCCTTGAAACACAGGTTACTCCTTCCTCTTTATGAATAAGGCATTGCTATTGGCCATATTAACAATTAATTTATTTTTACTGGCTGAGAGCATCGTAAAATTTAAAACCTTTACTCTTTCGAGAAGCACCAATAAAATAATGCCATACAGAGAGTTAAAGTACAGAAGATAAGGATCACAGTTCTTTGTCTCTTGATTTCGTCTCGTCGATAATATGGAAGACTTGCCATTCAAACGAGCAGTAACGAAATTTTCATCTTAACATTTTTCAGTGTATTTCACTTTTTGAATAATGTGAGTTTATGCGAATATAAGACCCATAACAATGTATAAAGAGAACACACAGTGTCTTCTAGTAGCATTAAAATGATCTCAGTAGGCGACAAATTTTCGTCGGTCAGTGTATACATATATATATATATATATATATATATATATATATATATATATATATATATATATATATATATATATATATATATGCAATAAGATCACAGTAAACAGGTGATTTTAAAATATGCAAAACAACCACTCTGAAAGAATAGAGAAATTCCAAGCGCTTTCGTGACTACTCACATTATCAAGGAACTATGAAAGCGCTTGGAATTTCTCTATTCTTTCAGAGTGGTTGTTTTGCATATATATATATATATATATATATATATATATATATATATATATATATATATATATATATATATATATATATATATATATATATATATATATATATATATATATATATATATATAATGTCGTGCCGAATATGTAAAACTGGTCAATTAGCAAGAACTCATTTAAAATTAAGTCCTTTCTGAAATTTTCTTTTATACGTTTAAAGATATATTTTTTTCATTAATGTTAATGTAAAAAAATTTAATTTTGCACCAAAAGAATCTTAGAAAACTTACCTAACCTTATTATAACAAGAACAATTTATTTTAGCCTAACCCAACTAAATATATTTTAGATTTGTTTACAGTAATTTAATACTAAACAAACAGTGAAATATATTTTTTTCGTTAGGTTCAGAATGATTTTGGCGAAATTATTGCATACACAAATTTTCACTTGTCCTATATGGCAAGATGAGCGTTGCTATTTAAGCTAAGATCGCAAGTTCTGCCTATTCGGCACGACATATATATATATATATATATATATATATATATATATATATATATATATATATATATATATATATATATATATATATATATATATATATATATATATAAATACCGCAGCATGAAGCGGCAATGGACGAGCAACACAGCTGCTGGGATGATAGATAAGCAGGACTAGGAATTTCGGATTATATATAGACCTTTATCAAGAGCTTGCAATGGAAGAGAATGGAAAATTGAGGTTGAAAAATAAGGCATCTCGCAGCCACTTGTCACAAGAACAGAGATGTCGAGGACTTACGTAAAATGAGTTAACAATTTATAACAGCCGAATGTACGGACGTGAGACCACAAAAAAAGTTGATACACCTAGCCCTCACCTGGAGTATACCTGGAGGGTGTAACGGGGGTCAACGACCCCGCGGCCGGTCCATGACCAGGCTGCGATGTAAAACTTTCTCTAATTTGATATCCATTAAAGGGACCATTGTAAGGTTGCTGAATTCTTTTTCTTTTTTTTGTCTTATTTTTACTTTCTCCAAGTTCTCGTTAATATTTTTCTCCTAACTCAAGAAGGCCTCATCCAATCGTCTTTAAAATTTCAAAGCTTATGCACGGTAACTAGAGCCAGATTCTAGAGACAGTTGAATGATATCCAGCATCCTGAATAACTTCGAAAAACATCAATGACGTAACTTCAAATGTTAAAAAAAAATGTTCCTCCTAATTCTACGACGGTGGAGAGATTATTATTATTATAATCAAGGGGAAGCGCTAAACCCGGAGGATTATACAGCGCCTGGGGGGGGGATGTGGAAGGCATTCAGGTTTAATTCGGGGAACTGGAGCACAGATCTAATTCCCTGAATCAAGAGCCCTTCACCAACATCAAGGAACCTTCCTTGAGGGGACGGTGGAGAGAGAAATTCAAGTGTGTGGATTTGACTGTTTTATGTGTAAAATTGTGTGAACTTTTTATTTTCTTTAAATCACGTTAAATATTGTTTAGTTTACCTCTTCTGAACGACTTCAATATTGACAGGCTGATGTGTGCGTGTTTGTGAAGGCAAATTTGTCTGTATAAAAAAAACAGTTGAGAAACGATCTGATGATACCGACAATATATGGAAAAAGACACGTACAGTTCAGGAGATTTATTAAGGGAAACATTGCCACTTGCGGCGGCTTCAGTCCTCGTTAAGACTGAAGAAGAACTTCGCCGCAAAGCAGCGAAGTTCTGATCTATACATAAGTGTATACTTAAATGTATAGCTCAGGACAATGTATAGTCCTGAGCTATACATTGGGCTCTGGTGGCCTGGTGGTTAACGCTCTCGCTTCACACGGTGAGGGCCTGGGTTCGATTCCCAGCCAGAGTAGAAACATTGGACGTGTTTCTTTCAACCTGTTGTCTATGTTCCCCATCAGTAAAATGGGTACCTGGGTGTTAGTCGACTGGTGTGGGTCGCATCCTGGGACACTGACCTAAGGAGGCCTGGTCACAGACCGGGCCGCGGAGGCATTGATCCCCGGAACTCTCTCCAGGTAATCTCCAGGTATACATGTCTTTTCCCACACTAAAATAGATTAAACCCTGAACCGTGTGAATCCGTGTCAGAACTGGAGAATAGTTCCTCTGAATGGCTTCAAATATTTACCGCTGGTGTGGCTTCCTGAATGCCTGCTTTATGCTGTTATTGGTAGGCATAAACCCAGTGTAATTGAATAGATAGTGATATTAATTTATTTTCAAGAACTAAGGAATGTTTCTCCTGACCATCTTCAAAATATTTGTTCATGCTGTAAGAATGATAATAGTTTGAGTAGATGAAAATTTGAAATTTTATTGAAATTATTAAATAACTTGTTATAATGAGTTTTGCCTTTTTAATGTAATCCGATATGGTTCCAAATGTTTCTGTAGAAAAAGTGGTAGCGGAGAGGGAAGAAAAGAAGGTGGAAGTGATAGAGTAGAGAGTGGAGAGACATTAGTAACTGGTAAAATGGGGACAAACTGCAAGGGAGTGGAGTCTAGAGGTGAAATCATATCAGTTCTGATCTGCTTCAAACTTTTACCATTGGTGGGTTTTATTAATAAAAAGTTTGACGTTCACTTTGAGCTGTATATATTTCAATTTGCTAATTTTATTATGTAAATTGTTACCCATGTAATAACTAAAGAATAACTATTCTGATCGACTTCAAACTATAATTGCTGGTGTATCTTAACTAAAAGTATTAATTTTGGGCTATATAAGTGTTGATTTAATTAAAAATTAAAACAAAATATTTTTCTTTGAGGATTGTGAGGATTTTAAATAAAATATAATTGAGGAAAATTTAAAATTCTTTTTCAAAAATTTTCGCTTATTACTCGAGAACCCTCTATTCGATAGTCCTCAAATTTTCAATGCTGTTGTAATGTATCTTGGCCAAGATTCATGGGAATGTTTGCATGTGTGGGTGTCCTGTGCACAGTGTTGCTTAGGCCATTTCCAAATTTTCTTTCAGTGTGATAACTAGGGACAGACTCCTCCTTTCGGCTTCAGAATTTCAACAGTGTTGTATCCTACTCAGAGAAATGTTGGTATATTTAATGAGGTGTATTAAGGCTTTTTTGGAACTTTTAATCTCAGAATTCTATGAATTATTTTACATTATTACATTATTTTGCCTTGATGCTGCGAAGTGCTCTTGATCCAAGGAACTGGACTTATCTTCCCCTTGATGGGATCCAGTTTCAATGCCTCCTATTCCACAAACGCTATATGGGTTTATTGCTTTTCTCTGGTTAAAATAAAAGAATTCTGAACCGCATCAGTCTTCAAGGGCTGACGAGTCGGATGGATGGATCGCTTCATGGGTTTACACTGCGGAGGTTTAAGTTTTGTTGGATTTTGTGCGATAACTGGAAGTATCTTCCGGTCAGTTTTAAACCTCTGGTGTTGCGTTTTCCTCAAATGAATCAATCTCTTGATGTCAGGTTGTGTCAGTTATCTTTTGCTATTTTATTAATCAAGTTGGTCTATGTGATATAATTAGATGTCTCTTCTAAGCATAAATAAGTCATAGTGTTTGACTTAATTTGGTTATCCAAAGTTAAATCAGTATGATGTACTTTCATGTGTCTATAACAACTGTGTGCCTTCAAGACCATTCTTA